>NC_135176.1:23169785-23469785 GCF_041146795.1 Maylandia zebra | reverse complement strand
CTAGTGTGCACAGAGGAGCCAAATGGAAAGAAAATGATGCATTTCCAAATGCAGCTGGCTTAAAGGGCAAGTATGCTACAACAGAGGTGCCTGCCAAATGGTCAGACTGTAGAAACATCTTTTTAAACACTTCAAGGTTTCTTTTCTCCTGCCTCATCCAAAAACCTTTTGGTGCAAACTAATCGCACAGTGACAAGAATGATTGCACTCTTGTTCATTCTTTACCTTCAAAAAAAGTCTGCTTCTCTTCCTGTCCTTTGCTTCTTTCTTCATCTATTTCTGCATCAGACGCCTCTGTCTGACCACAGAGATACACACACCGACAAATCAAGTCCTATCATCTCCCCCTTCCTTCAGTGTTTCCCCTCTAGTCTCTCTCCATTTCCCTTCACCCTTCACTACTCTCCACTTGCATCCTCTAAAAGATCCATTCGAATCTGAGTTCATGCATGTGTGTTTCCGTGCACGAACATGGCAAAGTGTGAGCAACTCATGCAGAGGAAGCATCTACTTGAGAGGGAAAAGTGGCTAGAAGGCACTTTCTGATAATGAAGCGAGCTAAATGGATGCGATGAGAAGGAGAAGGTCAAGAGTTTGGATGGGATGGTTAAACAGATCCACAATATGTTTACAGTGCTGGGAAAAAATATTTGGCCTCTTCCTATTTGTCACACGTAAATGTTTCAAACAAATTTTAAAATTACACAAAAATAATCCGTAAATACAGCTTTAAATTACATTTATTAAAGAAAAAAAACATACTCAACCCTTCCTGGTCTTGTGGGTTGTGCAATTGACCGCAAACAGACCATCACACTGCAACCATAATGTTTAACTGTCGGTATGATGTCTCTTTCTTATTGATAAATCATGAACTTTGACCTTAACTGAGGCAACAGAGTCCTGCAGTTCTAGGTTGTTGTTATTGTTGTTCTCTCTCCCCAACTGGTCGCGGCAGATGGCCGCCCCTCCGTGACCCTGGTTCTGCTGGAGGTATCTTCCTGTTAAAAATGAGTCTTTCCTCCCCACTGTCGCCAAAGCGCTTACTCATAGGGGCTCATATGATTGTCGGGTATTTCTCTGTATGTATTATTGTAGGGTGTGGCTTGCAATATAAATCTCCTTGAGGCGACTGTTGTTGTGATTTGGTGCCGTATAAATAAAATTGAACTGAGTTGACTTGAAGTTGTTCTGTGTCCTTTTGTGGCCTCCTGGATGAGCAGTTAATGCACTCTTGGAGTAATTTTGGTAGACCGGCCACTTCTGGGAAGATTCACCTCTATTCCAAGTTTTCATTATTTGATGATAATGTCTCTCACTGTGGTTCACAAAGCCTTGGAAATATCTTTGTAAACCATTCCAGACTGATTGATATCAATTTCTTTAGATTGTGGCATGATGTGTTGCCTACTTCACTTTGTCATACAGGTTTTATTTGAGCCATTTCTTGATTCTGGCAGTAATCGGGGGTTAATCACGGCTGCCAGAATGACACCATTTTTCCAGACTAATCCTGTGCCAACCTTGCTTAAAAAAGGACAATGGAAGATATGAACTACAGCTCACCTTCTTTTCCAGAGTAATGATGTTTGCATGTGTGGAGGATGACAGGAAGAGGCACGATTTTAAATATGACCTTGTAAATTTAGAACATGGAGAAAGAGAAAGTAAGCAGCAAAGTTTATTTATGCATTTACGTAGATGGATCACTCTGCTGGTTAAGGAGATGATGATGATGATGATGATGATGATGACGAGGCACTTATGTGCAGCGGCACAGTTGGGGAGTACAGATTCCACTCCCTGAAGACTTCTCTCACTGCCAAACAAACTCACACATGCACAAACACACAGACCTAATCAAATACATAGAATGACACGAATCTATTCAAACACACACTCTGCACACTCACAATTACGTTAATGCAAATGTCCTCACACACACACGTACAGCTGCGTATTGAAAACAATTAAATCTCAGTATATATGAGTGTCGGGAGTCTTTAGGAAGCGGTATTCAGCAGTATCAGAACAAAAAGCAATAGCTATCCCCTGTGTAATGCAGACTGTGTGTTGATAATGTTCACCTTAACAGGATAGCCACCTTTCACAAATTTTACCCATTGGTCTGAAGTTGTGCTATTGTGAAGGGAGCCTTTCCTGTAATGCAGCACTGCTCCCTCATGGCTCTCAGTGGAACAGCAGCAGAGAAAAGGATCATGGCCATCGGAGTCGGCCCTGTTGTTTGAACTCTTTTAAATATTAATGTTTTTCCTGCTTTTATCTTCAGAAATATAAAACAGGGAAGGCTGTATAATGCTTGTAGATGAAGAATACATAATAGTTACAGCTGCGCTGTAATATCAGATGAAACTTGCATATTGAAATAAAATATTTAAAAGCTCCTTCTGAGGTGTTAAAGAGGCTGCAGCTGTGCGAGGGATTTAGAAAATCTTGTGTTTCAAGAAAAAAGGGGAGGATTTTTTGGAGGATCAGTCGGACCATATGCCACATTGTTATATTCTGAATAGCTCTTTTATTTGTTGATTTGAGAAGTTTAAAAAGTGGGGCATAACAGCGCCAAGTCTGAGGTGAGCATCAAGAGTGAACATTTCACCTCAGGAGGTTTCGAGTAAACCACACCAGCGCCTGAATGTCATGAAAGAGGTAAATCGGATAATAAAAAAGGGTTAGGGGGGCTTGAAGGATTACTTGTGACCTTTTAAACACTGGGTTACAGTCTGCGGGCTTGTCAGGTCATTTATCTGTGCTGCACTGCTGACATCGCTGAGGACAGTGAGATGCAAGGACACTGACCTTAACCCTTTTTACAAGCTGCACAATGCCTTGAGGACCGATGACAAATGGCCAAAGCGACCCTGGAGAGCGCCACCTCAAAACGTGACGCAGAGCTCCTTGAATGGTCCGGCAGTGTAGACTTTTCCCCTTCTCTTTTGAATTTTGTGAAACTGTAACTGTCAGATATTTATTTTCGTGTCTTCATTATGAAACATGAGGCTTTATTGCACGAAGTTCGTTAACACACCAGTGAGTGTAGCGACTGTGTTGACATTCACAGGTCGAGGTCTCACGAGCGATCAACGGGAGAAGCTGCTAATTGAGCAGAATCTCACCTTTGCGGTAGAAGCGGAATCAAACAAAGAAAGGTAGCAGATGAAATACATATATCTGAAAATAAAATCGAGCATGATTCTGGCGAAAGCACAAGATTTATGAGGAATGAATTTATATGCTTGATGTCTGAGCAGGTGAAGAACAAGAAGGTGAAATATGGCGACGACCCTGCTGCATGTTGCCTCCTTTCAGACAGAAAATTGCTGATTATTCACTGACCTTTGATTAAATTTTACTGTAGCCCATCAAACCTCTGCAACAGTGGACCAACACATGCTAACAAGGTCCTTCACATAACAATAATATGTGACGTTCTGAGCCTGTGAGAGGAGCTTTATAAGCTCTGGTGGTGGTGTAGGCGATTCCACCAAACTCCCTGTCACGGTAAAACCTTTCTGCAGTGACTGATTAACAATTAAGTGTCTAAGATTTCAAGCATGATGTCACCGCCAGTAGCATGCTTGAGCTGTTGAAGGTCAAGGCCTCCATCCTCATGACTTCGACGTGATAACTGAAAGCCAGTTTGCACACATTAACCTGTGAAATGTAGTGAGCGACTAAATCCTCGACACTGGTTCAAAAGATTAATTATACACTATATAGACAAAAGGATTCGACATACCTCTTTTTGTTTAAAAATCAAGCACCTAGCTATCCAAAAAGCTCATTGAATTCCAGCAAAATTTATTTTTTCCTGGTAAGTACTGGTAACAAACTAAGAATATATTAAAATGATATAATGGTAAATTTATTTGATTGGTTGATTAGCCATTATCATTTCCCCTGGGAAAAATATATCTTGGACAAATAAGGGGAACATCAGATATATGATAACACATACTCATCACAAAATCAACAGTTTCACCTATTACCATTCAGTAATTTAATTGATAACTGTAATAAATCAACATAAAATGTTTACCTATTTAACTTTTTCCCGAGGGCATCGACTCCTACTCTGCTACTGGTTCCGTACATAGATCTGCATTGCAAACTGTTCATGATAAACTACTTTTTGCCTCTTTCGAGACAGAGGTCCTGAAAGAGGGACAGGAAGTCCCTCCTTTAAGGCCTCAAAGTTAGTGGAGAGAAGGTTATTTGAAGATATTTAAAAAAAAAAAAAAGTTGGACATATGAACAGTTTATTTAAGCAATCATGCAGAAAAAACAAGACATGAAAGGTTGATGACTCACGAGGAAATCCAACTTATTTTTCATTTATGTATGTGAGAGAAAATGCGCGTGCACACACACACACACACACATATAGACATGCTCAAGGGCAGTGCTGAGACTGTACAGGTGACAGAATATTTTCCAAACTGTTTTGCTTCACAAATTTTCATTTAGACAGGAATATGCTAAAAGCCACCCCCATGTGTGCGCACAACCCTCAGGTGGTAAAGTTTCAGTTTTCCCACCTCCTGCTTTTGGCTTCCTCTGCCGACAAAGTCACAACTTCAAAGTCAAAACAGAGGAGAGGTGTGACACACACACACACACACACACACACCAGAGCACGTGCATGCAGGCCACACTTATTTCAAGACCCAGTATTCCCCGTTTTTTCCACATTTATTTCCCTGCCTCTTTCGCCCTTTTGTGATGTATAATTGAAGCTGTGTGTAATTTTACCAGCTCATTTCTAGCTGAATCCCTCTTGAAGCTGAACTTTCACTTTTCTTGTAGTTGTGGAATATTCTCTCTGAAGTGGCGAGTTGAGCTCTTTGAACATGCTGGTCAACACACTTTTCCTCCCGCCAGGCTAACCCCGTCTCCATTACGCATCATTCTAACTTTATCACAGAAGCAAAAGTTTACCCAGCATCACTTGAATTTGTCCTTTTTGGTCATAAAAGTGAACCTATTTATCCTTTCTTTCTACTGAAAGAAATCACAACTTTTCACTTGTTTTTTTCATCTTACACCCTATTTCAATGGATTAACTTTATTTTTCATCTCAAAATTCTGGCCAGAATACCCTCTAATGACAAAGTGAAAAAAGATTGCTTGAAACTCTTGTAAATTGATTAAAAATTAAAAAACAAAACTATATAACATGAACACCAGTGTTCACAGCCTTGACACTCAAATTGAGCTCAGGTGCATCCTGTTTCCACTGATCAGATGGTTCTACAACCTGATTGGAGTCCACCTTTGGTAAATTCAGTTGATGGGACATGATTTTTGTTTAGAGATGCTCTTCCTCTATAATGGTTTGTAACAAGTGGTTATTTTAATTAATGTTGCCTTCCTGCAGTCTGACCTCTGTCATCAAACTATTCTCACTCAGAAAATTGCTGCTCACAGGATACTTTGTTTCTCTGACTATTCTCTGTAAACACTAGAGACGTTTATACAAGAAAATCCCAGAAGATCAGCAGATTCTGCCCGTAAGGCACTAAGAACCAAGCCGTTTTCAAAGTCACGCAAATCAACTTATCTCTATGTTGATGCTCTGTTTGAACTTGAGCACATAACTTGACCATCTCTACAAGCCTAAATGTGTCGAGGTGCTGCTGTGGGATTGGCTGATTAGACGTTTGCTTTAACAAGCAGCAGACATGGCCAGCGAGTGTAGATGCTGATCGTATTAAACGTAACTGAAAGGAAGCGAGGCACCACCTCGTAGTGCTTTTCAGCTACTGTGCTTTACAAGTTAATTATCTTCTGAGCTGAATTCTCAAAGACGCAGACCACTACAGTATCAAAATAAATCAATAAAAACCAGCACGCACCTCTGTGTGACACTAAACCTTTAATGAGTAATAAAAGGAACTTGCTCTCTGCCCTGCTCACATCTGATGGAGTGCTTAACGCAGCAGAAGGCCGAGAAGCAGCAAGGACATCTGAGCAGCACTAGGAGAGGTCGGGTCAAGTACAAAAGAAGGTGGAACCTACACCAAAAATATTACCGTAGCTGCATTTGGCTTGATCCTGTTAAATCTTTCCAGAGTGAAATACCTGAACAACTGTTGAGTGGGCTCTTAGGAGATGTAGTGCAGTTTGGAAGACCTTAAGGGTGTGATGTCTATTGTAACTTTTCAGTGCCAAAAAGAAAATGCACAATTCTTTCTTAACATTTTATTCATTGTCCAAATTCATATTCTTCCTTTTTTAAACATTCTCTTAAACAAAAATAGAACAACTATTTACACTTGTAAAAAATACATAAAAAGCGTACAAGCAAAATCAAGTTGTCTTTCTAAAAGACATAAGTTACAACAGCTATTAAGTGTGAGACAAAAGCAAACTTTAAGCCACAGACCGAGTTAATACCTCTTTGTACAGATTGTGCAGCTCACTCACCACATTTAAGCTTATTGTTGTGCATTTCTGCTGTAATGCCAAAAGACGTCGACATAAAACACATTCACATCTCTCTTATTGCATTCCACAGCAGGAGACGAGGTGGGGGCGGGGCTAAAATGATGAGGGGTATTTCCAGGTGAAGGAGGTGGCATGTGCCTTCCTCCAGTTTTATGCAATTAGGAGCACTGAGATGCTTTTTTATTGAAATCTAGCCATTTGTATCATTTTGGAAAACTATTGGCAGTAATACAAGCTGCTGTTGTGATTTTAAAAAAAAATAAAAATCAATGGTGAACAATAATACTGATTTGTGGTTAAGAATCTCAGGGATCTTGTGCAAAAAAAAAAAAAAAAAAGGTGAAAAAAGAGAGCAGTCAGTTTCTGACAGTCTGTTTCAAAGTTTCAAAGAAAAAGGAACCCGGGTGAGGGTCACAGTAGGTGCTCTTGAGCAGTGGAGGGAAATCCATTAGAGGAGCCGAGTGAGTAAAGTGAGGAGAGAGGGTTAGAAGTTTAAAGTCCTGCTGAGCTGACGGGGCTGAGAGACCCTACACCACACAAGGCGTCACAGCAGAGCTTGTTCAGTTCAATTCAAACAGAGAGGAATATTATAACAAAAAAACCCTCATTTCAATCATCGTGTCTGAGAGGGAAAGAACTCGCCTCGTGTCGTGAAACTGGCAGCGAGAGACTCACAAGGGGGCCACCTTTCTGCAGGCAGAAGCAATCAAAGCAAAACCGCAAACTAAGAAGGGCTTTTGTTGAGTTTGTCCTTATGTGCAGCATCCCAGACTGAATGGAAATGGGATTTAAAAAAAAATGTTGATCCCAGCCTCACAAATATATAATTCCACAACACACACACACACACACACACACACAGACAGCCATATCCCAAAACACAGCAGCAATTAAACTGAAAGAGCAGAAATGGCACTTCAAAAAACAAAACAAAACAAAAAAAAAAACAGAGGGGAGAAAATAAAAATTCCTTAAAAGACTCCTGCCCGGCTGAAAAAGAAGAAAAAACAGGGCAATCACCACCTTGTGTTATTTCTCATAACAAAATATTCAAAAATAGCCTTTATACACGACTCTTCTGTCATCATAACATTAATTTATGGCAAAGAAACAACAAAAAATATATATGTATACTTTCGTATGTATATGCCGTGTGTGTGTGTGTGTGTGTGTTTATGTATATTAGCATCAATCATTTCAAGTCTTTGTGTGGCAAAACAAAAGAAGCGTCACAGAGCGTACGACAAACAGCAGAAGGAGAAAAGCATCTAATTCCAGTTACACCCCTGCCGAACTGCGGAGGAAAAAAATCAAAGCACAAATGGAAAAAAACCAAAACATTTTTCGTTTGCATGTACAAATTTGCTTCTTGTTTTCAATACAAATAGACAATTTTCAAGCACATCCTCTTTAAATAGTCTACAAAACACACTATGGACACAGAATGAAGGTGCGAGCTACGCCTTAAAATATTCGCCGACTTGTTTGCGACACTCGCGCTTTTAAATAGGAAGAAAACAAAAGAACAAAAAAACAAAAACAAAGATGAGAGACAAGAGGTACACTGTGAGCACATAATCCAAATTTATGCTGCATCTGCATATTCCTGCTGCATTATTAACACATTTACAAGGTCGGCCGAACCTGGAGTGTTTGCACTAACACTCAGCTTGTAATTCAATAGACAACTAGTCTAATAAACACTGTAAACAAAATGTGTAAGCACTGGTGTAAACACTGTCTTTATGCACACCAGCGTGATTTTGGTGTGTGTGCATATATATATATATATATATATATATATGCATGCAAATCGTGTGGCCACACAGTGCTAATTTATCATTTTATTATAGCTGCTGCAATTAAATAACAACACATTTTTATTATTCTACGGTAAGCAGCAAGTCATTTGTTCTTCAGCTCATTAGAATCAAGTTATGATACAGTTTTTATAGAACATCCAGGAGGCAGCATGCCGCTAAAGTACCTCGCGACAGACTAAACAAGCAGTAAGAGAAGCGGCTGGCGGTGGGGAGTGCAACACGCAGCCACGGGGAACTGCCTGAGATCTGCAGTTTGTCTTTTTTCCCCTGTAAAGCTCAGCAAACTACAATAAGCGCTAAACATGAACAGACGTGCCTTCCGTTGTTCCGCGGGTTTGATTTCTCATTTGTCACCACCTAAGGAGGGAGCGTGGGAAAGAAAAAGGCAACGGGCTCCTGAGGGGCTTTTCTGACCTCTGATGCAGTCGAAGTTTAAGTACTGCAACTGTTCTGTGTATTTTTATTTGGGGTTTTTTGTGCATTTGCTTTGTTCATGTGGAATCTGGTGTCACATGCGTAAATTAATATCATCAGTGCCAAAGCTTGTCTCTTTGTTTCACATTCATCTCCATTGGAGCGGACGACAATCTTGCAAACGTCAAAATAAAATGAGCAGAGCCACAAAAAAAGAGAAAACACCCCCGTGAGTTCATGTTTGTCCACGACGCTGCTGACTACTTTCCGTCCCTTTTTGTCCTCACCATCCTCGCATAAAAGCTCAGAGATGCAACTTAAAGAAGAAAAATGAACACTTTTACAAAAAAAATAATCTAAACCACTGTACAAGATTTTAATTTAAAGAAAAAAATCAACAACAACACAAAAAGTGAACTTGAAGCGCAAAATGGAGGTACACGGTCCGTCTCTGAGGAGGCTGACTTCGTCGCACGACACGTCTCTATTGTCACTCTTTCCTTCTTTTATTTTGTTGGGTTTTTTTAAGTCCATCTACGGCGGCGTGATCCCATCACAGCGCCTTTCTGCTTTGTACAGAGTTTTTAAAAAGTATCCAAAGTCTCTGTTTTCTTCTTTTGATTTCTGAAACGAGTTTAAAAAGAGGTGCTTGTGAGTCCCGGGAGTTGGACAGGGGTCACCTGAGTGACTGGCCAGGTTCACGAGTGGTCTGCGGTGACGTCACAAGGGGCCTTGGGAGGGGCTTGGACGATGTGCTCTGACAGTTGACGGCAACCAGCTGACTGGCTTAGTCCAAAGCCGGATCAACACGACTTGGTCCGTCGGTTTGTGCCGTTACACCGCTGAGACTTGCTCATCTGGAAAAGAGAAGATAAATATATATACCTCATGTTCACATTGTAGCCTAAAATCTCTCTATCACATGATGTCTTTGCAATTCTTTTCTACAGAAAAGAATCAATTCTGATTAGTTTCCTACCATCCTCACTGTCAGCCAGATCCTGTGGCGGGTGGCAGATGCTTGGCGGTCTGGAGTGGCCCGGCGTGGACCCGGCTGTCCGTGCGTCTTGGTGTTGAAGGTGAAGGTTACCCGCCAGCCTGCGTGCCTCAGCCAGACTGCCGGCAGCTCCGGGGCTCTGCAGGAGTTTGCTCCTCTGCAACGCCACGCTGTAGTCCGGAGGTTTGAGGTGAGGAGGCCTGGGGACGTGCCCTCCTGGCCCACCTATTACTCCGTCTGCGAGGCCGAGGTCCCCCAGGGCCAGGCCCTGGTAGCCTGGAGGGGTGGGAGGGGGAGCTCGGTAACGCTCATCCTTGGCAGGGGAGGTGACACAATACACTGGATGCAGGTGGAGATCAAAAAGAAAATGGGTGGGGATGGACCGAAGAAAAGAGGGGGGGGACGAGGGATGAGGAGTGAGAGGAGGAGGCGAAAAGGTCGCCGGGGAGAGGGGGGGAGGGTGTGCAGAGGGTAAAAACAAAAGAAAAAATAATAATGGGAAAATTAAATCAATGCGATGTCACCAACACAACAGGCAGCTACACATGCACCACAGTGTGTCAAAAATGAAAAGGAAAACACAACAGATGAGATGGATGGCTGCAGAATACAGACAGAACTGGAACTGCAACTGAGAACTGACTTCAGCACTGATTAGTTTGTCGGTTATTCCCAGATCAATCGATTAATCGCTTGGTTCTTATAACAGTGAAAATGCCCATCGTGATGATCTGATATTTATTGTGAGCCAAGAAAAGAAATAGCAAATTCTCACATTTGAGGTGATGCAGGCGACAGTGGCCGACTAGAACGATTAATCGATTGTAACAGTTGCTGTCAATTAAAATCCACACCAACGACTCAAAATCTGTCCTAAAAATTGCTTAAAAAAGACGTTTTGCTATCCTTATGATAGTAAATGGCTATCGTGTTAGCACAGCAGGAGATCCAAAAAGAGGAATTGACTCTGGAGAGGATAGAAAGCTAACAGTGATAAGAATGAGCTCGGACTCATTCTTATCAAAGTGCAGCAAATTCAAGCTGTTTACTGGAGCTTAAATCAAAATATGGTTTGGCACCAAGACAGATTTGGGGGAAAAAAAAATCAAAGTCTATAACCTCACAAGCAAATCTAGGATGGCAGAGCGTATTTTCTTCTTTTTCTCAACTTTTTCTCCTGACCACTGCTACTCTGTGCTGTGTTTACAGGGAATCAAACTCGCAAGCTGTTCCCTCACCTATCAGGCCCTTCTCTGTGCTTGATGTCACCGTTTTGTAGGCAGGGTCTGTGCTTTGCCCTCCTTCCTCTTTGGCTGGTGAGGAGGGGTGCTCCGAGGTGTTTCGCCGCTTTATCGTCCCGTAATTCCCCTCGTAGGTGTCCGAGAGCGAGCCGGACGACGCCCAGCTCTGCCGGCACTGATTGGACAGGTCTGAACTCGAGTCTCTGGAGTGCTGCCTGGCACCGCCGTCGCTCGCCCACACGGGCCCGGCAGCCTCGGCCTCCGCTATCGGCCGGGTCATCTGCGTGTGCTTGAAGTGGGACAGAGCAAGCGGGTGGCCGTGGATGCCGTGGTCCCAGGGCCGGCAGGAGGAGGTGGGGAGGCTCTGGAAGGAGTCGTGGGAGTTGGAGGAGCAGGACGTCCAGCTGCCGCGCCCGCTGTCGGCCACCGAGTCCAGAGAGGTGTGGTCGTGGGTCAGCTCCTCTGTCGAGATGGAAGAAGTGAAGGTGGAGGCTCGCGTCGGGTATCCCCGAGCTGACGAGGAACCGCTGTAGATGAACGAGAGTAATACACAGATGAAAATCAGCACAAATACCAGCTCTGATTGATGTTTCGTGCCCCTGTGAATAACAGTACCTATCCACCTCCTATTACCAGTTCAAATACTCTTATTTTACATAATAAAATACATTTATATAAATGTGTAACTTGGCATACTTGTCATTTCAAACCGCATTTGCAGAACGCCTGCGTGGCAATCACGACTACAGTGTAGAAAAACCGGCCTGTGTAAAAATAGTCAATAAAATATAGTCTGTTGCGCAGGACTGTTGAGTGGTGGTAAAGGTGGAGGTAAGTCATACCGAAATGAAGCGACAAGAAAGCGAGAGGGAAGAAGGGAGGGGCGACAGGAGAGGACAAAGGAGGTTCATCAACCATAAAACACCGCTGAAGGGCACCTCGGTCAGAAGATCACCAGCACGAAAGACAAATGGACAAAGGATGAAGTTCAAGGTTACACAGATCACAAACCGCACTCTTTGTTTTTATAATGATGTCGGTAAAATCAGCTTTGATTCTGCACACGTAAAAATCACAAAGAATATGACAACGTTTCCCTGCAGCCTGGCTCAAAGCGAAACATAAACTTTTCCTCTTCACCTACTTTGTTTGTTTTCATTCACTGACACTGTTTTACTGGACAAAACAAGCCACTCAATGAAACCGAGCCATATTTCATAAAACAGGTGCGTGTTATACGACGAGGCTGCCGAGGTAATATATTACCAGAGCGGGGACACGGGTTATTGAGTCTCCTCTTTATGAGACACAATGGCCTGATCATGGAGGAATAATAAACAAACAGCAGACAATAAAAAAAAAGCCGTGTTGTTAACTCGGCCAGATTAAAAAGCCGCCCGCGTAGAAACCGATACGCTGTTAATAGAGAAGAGGAGGAGAGAGGAGGTCAGTAAATGTGGGATGCTAATAAAAACCCGCTGTGTTTTAGAGCTTCCTGTTTAATGAGGGAAGGACGTTATTGGAATCCAGCTTGCTGAAAAGGTGGCAGCAGACAGCGTGTGTCTGTGCGTGTGTGTCGAACGGCGAGGTTTCTGACACGTGCCTTATAAAAATATTTGCTTGCATTTTGGTCGCCTGGTGCAAAATGTTCCTGTTCAAAAAGCTGGCTCCAAAAGCGAGTCAGCTTGGGCGTAGACTCCCATGTTAACTCTTTCCTCATAAAGATGACATTTAGCGACCGCCCCTGTACCTTCAATGGTGAGTTTTGACGCCTCTGCATAGCTCAATCAATATGGTTTGACAACCATTTCTGGGTTTTCCAAGAGTAGCTGAAGAGGCAGAGACCACTCTCACTAACGTCTGATTCAAGCCCGGTCATTTTGTTCATTTAATAAGTCCTGAAATGTGACAGAAACCTCTCAGTTCAGAACTTAAGAGCTTCAGGTGTTGCTCCTTGTAGGCTTTCAAGGGGTAAAGAGTACAAGTTCTCAGCACTGAACAGGAATAAACATACTCACAGCCTCATCTCTATAGCTACTGTTCTCACTAATGTCGAGCGCATGCTTTTTAAATTATATTTAACCCATTTAAATGTTATTAAGGCCATAAGTTTTATCTATTGCACATTGGCTGTTTGAGTACCAGGTGGTGTGTGCAAGACTCCTCAGCTTCACATCAGCTAATTGGAGTCACTGAACTGGACCTCTTAACCATGTTCGCGGTGTTGATGCTTTTTAAGGTAATTATCTGGCAAATGAGATGGCGTGCTGAGTGGTTATTTGTACTAACAGCTTTGGTGAGTTACTTTGTGTCTGTGCAAAACACCCAAACAATCTACAGATGCATCCAGCTAATGAAGCTGGCCAGAATTAGGTCTTGTGCCCAGATACTACAACCGAGACAGCAATAGCCATAATGCTAACTCCAAGGCTTCAAAATGTGAACAACGTGCAAGTCACACAGGCGTCGAGACCCGTCTGTAATTCCAGGCAACACACAGTTTGATAGGAAAAATATGTTTTCAACACTGTTTGGTGAGTGGTTATAAATACCTGCAAACTACTTGCGTTGAGTTGTGGTTTGGGAATCACCTCACGCAAGTTTCACTACTGCTCAGCAAGTAGTTGGCGGGTGTTTGCAGACAAGTTGCCATCTTGTCTAGCAACCTGCTAGCCACCAAAGCAGTGACAAGGAAGTTTTTTGGTGCACCGTATAGCTCCTTGCAACCAATTTGACCTATCCATTACCAGCAGCCTCCAGCAACTACTTGGAGAATATACATGTTTCCCTAGCAACCAGAGATTGCCAGGGGGGTTGCTCACGGGTCTCTAGGCCTGTGTTACTTAGGCCTTATCAAACATCCAGTCAGTATACGATAGGAATCATAATCAGTCCTTGTATTATGCAAAGTGCAAAACAACAAAACTATCTTGTCAGTCTATCCTATCAAAATAAAAGCACTTCTTAAATGTAATCTAAAGAATTAATCAGACAGATTAGACAAACTAAACTGAAGCCAAATTACCTTGTGCTGGGCTGGCTGTAATCAGCATTTACGTGGGAATGCATTCCTGCTGCGCTCTCAGGAACCGCGGTAGCTATTGCAGGAGACGTTGTAGTAGCAATAGTGGCAGTAGTAGTCATACAGGTCCTGTTGCTGCTATTACATCGGTCATCAGGCCCAGGAGCAGGCACAGAGTCGACCGAACAGATACTGGAGCGGGAGGAGATCTCGCTGTGACTCGAGTCCGACAGGTTGTCAGCTTTACCGGGCGGTAGGAGGGCATAACCTGGACAGAGGAGCGTTTCAGATATTTACATTTTGGAGGTTAAGCTAAATTTTTATTAAAACTGAACAGAGACTTTTAAACAAAAGCTGAGTGCAGTGGTACAAATGCAGATCATTTTACTGGGTTGCAATGACGATTACTGCAGCCAAAGTACGGCAGTGTTAATGTGCACTGTACACAAATGATGCTCTCTTTAGTGAGTGACTGCATCCTGAGGAAGACAAAGAGACGACTGTGAAGAGACGACTTTAAATTTCGGTGACGCCGAAATCACAAACACTATCAGAAAGCGTGAGGCTGTTGTTTGTGTTATTTGTAGACTGAGACTATGAATTGTGTAGAAATGACTGTGAAACACACACTTGTGGGAGGGGGTGGGTTCATAGTTTAAACTTTATATCACAAAAAACAAATAAACTGACTGTCGGGAAACTAAATGAACATTACAATTAAAATGCTGCACGCCACAGAAGAAATCCATATACCAAAAACAGAGCCTACAACTTGTCAACCAAAAACGAAGAATAAATTTAATCATTTTAAAATTCAAATTCGGGAAGGAAGAATGTTTCACAGCGACAAACATGACTGTCGGCTGCTCGGTGACATCCAAACAGCTTTAACACAATAATTCATAGCTTTAACCCATGAATAAAAAATGTCGGGAGAGTTGCGAGAACACACTGAAATGCTTTTTCCATCTGCTGTTACAGCCTCAGATGTACTCTTTCCTATCTGTGTCGCATCGTCTTCTTCAAGTATTCACAGCGAAAACTCTCAGGCGTCACATCTCTGTGACTCACGGTGGATCTGAAGCTCTCAAGCAACACTTGTACTTTAAAAAGAAAATGCTTTTTTTTAATATGATGGACTCTTAATAAATGCAAATCATCAACAACAACAAAAGTCTCTCTCAAATACCACTGTGTCCCTTCTCTTTACTGTTTTTGCTATAACTGTCTCAACGTGATGTCTGTTAGAGGGTCTTTCTCCTGGAGTCTCTGTCCCTGCACAGCCAGAGGAAGGGGTTAGGGCTGACTGATCTCCTGGCTCTCTGCTCTGTCTGCCCTCGTGTCTCATCCTGAGGTGAGGAGGACATACGCTCTGCTGTTTCCTCCCTACTGTTCAGGTGTGGGCTGACTGCTGCTGGCCTCTCCCTGGACTGACTCCTTTTCCTCAGTATCCTGAATGGTGACATTAGCCTCCTCCTTATGGGGGACTCTGGGGGTGTGTGTCTCATTAAAGGAGACTGGGAAAATGGAGTTGGAAAACTGTATGGAGAGTCACTTTGGACCGCAGGATGATCTCCATCAGTCCTTTTCCTTTTTGGGGCTGGACTCCCTCCTCTTACCCTCAGTGACGTTAGCCCTGCATCTGCCTGTGCACCCTGGCTGCTCTGCTGCCTGGATCTCCCTTTCCTTTGCTCTGATGAGTGGAACAAGCCTCTCTGAACTGCCTCTGTCTCTTCCAGCATCTTCTCCTCTTTTTCTCTCTCCCTCCAACTCTCTTGGCTACTCTGCTTGGTCATCAATAGGATCCTCTTTTGGAGGAGAGTCCCACCTATGCCGTAGCTGCGCAGACTGACGGTGGCCTTTGAGCTAGCTTCGCTGGTCAGCGACGATGAAGATCCCGACAAGTTCATCTGGCTGGAGTTCTGGGACTTTGCCACACCTCCCACTATTTAAAAAAAGGCAACGATAGAAGAGATGAAACCCAGAAAACACAAATTAAAAATTTATTATTCATGCATGTTAAGTCTAATCAAACCACACTAATATCTTAAATCAGTAAGATTATCTGAAGTGGATAAAAAGCAAACAGGGTAAAAAAAAAAGGAAGCAAGAAACGGTTTTGGTTGCAAACCTTTGCGCGGGGAGCCCTGAGGTGACACCGTGGGGCTCGAGTGAAGAGAGGAGATGGTGGAAACTGTGTCGTCACATGTTCTCTTTGTGCTCCACTCCTCTGACGAGTTCACTGGTGGTTTCTTAACCACCTGAGGTGAGTTGGAATCTGAAGAAGAGAGAAAATAAAAGGTCACGAAAGTCGCCAAACCAGGGATTTGGTTACACTTCATATAATACAGAACACAGAAATGTGACATTTCTTTCTGTCTTTGCTTTAAATAAATAAGACGACAACCCGACTGTTTTCTCAGAAACAAGTTTGAAATCATTTTGAATTTTGTGCACGACTGCAACTTTACAATAACCATAAAACTAGTCACTTATTAATCTTTGAAACACAAAAGTCTATTGAAAAGTAAAGTTCCTACATGATGATAAAAAGTTACATTACATGGCCTAATGAGAAATAAAACAGGCATGTACTCACTAAGTGAGGCTATGTCCTTGGCAGTGCTCTTCTTTCGTAGAGGGTTCAGTGGGACCTGGACCTGTAGGACTTGTGACACCCTGTTTTGTGTTTTTCCGGAGGGCAGAGTTGACCGCAGCGAGACTGGAGACATATCTGACTTAGTGGATCGCCTCTCATTCAAATTCTTAGACACTAAAATCACAAGAAAGTGACAAAAAATAATGTCATAAACAGGCAAAACTGCATCCAACATGAAGCCAGTGTAATAAAGCAATAATGATGTTTAGATCGACATCTGATGTGGGCTTTTTATTTGAACCTTTAGTTACCTATACCAAGAAAAGTACCAAAATCGATGATACTAACCAATAATCCTGCTATTTTTGACAACATTACCAAAATCCACTAGATGGCAGTGCAGGACATCTATTTTTATTTATTTATTTTTTATATTATTGAACAGGACAGTGGTGGAGAGTAAACAGTAAAGTAGGGAGAAAGCGAGAGGCAGGGAGATACAGGAAACTGTCCAGGGCGAAACCTGCTGCCTTTCAGCGTGTAGGTCGCCGGCTTGACCAATGAGCTGAAAAGGCCATAAAAGGCTGAAAGTGCCATTCGCTTGAATAAACTCAAATCCCATCAAACAAGTCTGTCTTAAACTTCACCGAGCCTCATAAAACATGTATTAATCTTCTCCACACTAGTCACATCTCCCTGTATGGCTTTTCCTTGTTGAGCCAGCTATGTGGGTCCACAGTGGATAGCTGTGGGCAAACTGTGGGGGTGTGTGTACAGAGCAAAGCCACAGTTATCTAGTGCAGGGATGCGAGGTTGACCCACAGGCGGGGCCAGCGAGAGTTTCCTGTGGGTAAGAGCTATTGGTTGCCCACAGAGTTCCCTTTTGGGACCCCAAAGCACAAAACTGCTGTGGGCCCCGCGTGGGTACACTCACTTGGGCCTCCATGGGAAAAGTGTACGTTTGCCCTGCCCACGCAGCCCCTGTGAATCTGCATGGGCATGCTTGCTGGGATAATAGCACGCTAAATACTTTTTCTAATTAAATCAAAAAACCCAAATAGCGAATCCCTCTTAGTTTCTGATTTACTTACAAGTGTTGTAAGACGGCTCGCACTGCAGGGACATGATCTGGTGTTTCTCCTCATCCGTCTCCACTGTGAGGTTAGAGAGGTACTGCTTCACCTTTCTGGCCATCTGAGCGTCTTCGTACAGCTTCTTAGCATTGAGGAGCGAGCTTCGGCGTACTCTCTTCTTGTGCGCTCCGCCTTGCACGTCTAGCATATTGGAATTGGTGCTGCCCTGACTCAAAGACCTAAAAGATGATAGCAGAGAGGCAGGAAGAGGAAGGAAGAAAAGGTAGAGTAATAATAAAGACAGTGAGAGGAAGAAGAGATGGAAGAAGTGTGTTAAATTGAACAGAAGTAACAGAAAAGGTGGAGGAGGACGGAGCCGCAAAGAACAGAAAGAAGGAAAGGAAGATAAATGTGTAAGAGAAGAAAAAGGGCATGGAGGAAAAAAATGCAACACAGTCAATTTAATCACCAATAAAACACGAAGGTCTTCCGTCTTATCAAATACAGCTTTTACTACAAAATCTGTACATCTGCCTCCGTTTTGGAGCATAGCATTTTAAAAAAAGGACCATGCAACTGGGAGGGAGGCAGCACTCCCTGGTGTGCCATGCTATCACAGTACAGAACAGCAGAACATTTTGTCAGATGGAGGCAAAAAGGGTTAAGAAACAAACAACGCACAATATTCGATACTGGGAATATTATGCCATGATGCAGATATGAACAAACGCCAAACCTGAGTCAAATAGTATCACTAAAATACACATTGGTGCGTTTAACGTTGCCTTTTTTTGCAGCGAGGTGGAGTTCGTTCTACAGGATTGTGAGCTGAGGTAGGTGATAAACTGATCCACCCTTAAGTGCTATTTTGTTGCGTTTCCAATCGTACTACAAGAGCAACATCAGCAGATGGAGTTTGTAGTTGCTATGGAAGCGTAGCAGTTTTTTCCAGTTCATTTCAGCCGTTGTGCATTGTTATGGAAATGTTACTGAACAAACTTCACCTGCTGATGAAGACAATCAGATATAAATGAATACTGCAGGACAGGAACTTAATGGAACAATGAGGTCTAATTACTCTCCTGCTGTTTCCAGGCAAGAAGCTTTGCATTATAACTATCTACTTATATTCCACTTAAACTTGAATCTGCAGTTGAATAGCAGCAATTCATCATTTAGCCAATTTTCACTGGTAGCTGCGAATGTGTTAAGAAACGCTCTGCACCATTTCAAGCTACTATATGACTCAACATACACTCTCGTCAGTAGGGTAGACAATTAATGGGTCAATAAGGGACTTTAGTGTGGTTCGTGTGATGCAAACAGAAGGGTTAATCATGAACAAGCACAGGCAGACACATGAACGCTCATATAAAGCATGGCGAGACATGCAGAGTTTATGATGACAGGGATGCAGGGAGGATTCAAACTTTTGCCGGGCCAGACCGAAACAGGATGAATCTGGTACGCAGGACAAACTTACCCTAAACTCTTCCACCTCTTCTTCCTGCAAGCAAGAGGCGTGAAGATTGAAGCGTGACTCAAAGACAAGTTCAGGGGTCAGGGGAGAGGAGGAGACAAGACTATGTAGAGGTCATGCCGCAAAACACAAACAAACAAACAGGAAATGACCGGAGATGGGAGGACACCAAACAGTGGACATCTCCCCATGTCAACCTGAAGAGTGTGTGTTATGACTTCGTATATGATGCATTTGGCACATTGTGTTGTGTTTTGTTTTTTTTAAATATGTGACTTGTGTATAGAACTGAAGTTTGCTCTATATTTTGGGTTTGCAGTATGAAGGGAGTGTCTGCAGGGGGCAGTCATGCACCGTAGCAGTGACAGACTGTGATTAAACACACACACACACACACACAAACCGAGTGATAATAACTACACAATGCGGCTGGCATCAATTCTACCTTCATTTCCATTCAGTCCATTCATTGTGTGCTTACATTCCAGCAGAGGAATGCAATGCAAACACAGAGAGCCATGAACTGAACAGGAAGTGAACGGGAATTGATTGAACCAGACCTTCAGTGCGAGCCTGATCCTGTTGGGTGAAGGATCAAGGTTGGCTGGTGGAAGTATGGTGGTGCGGTTCCCTTTTTGCCAACATTGTAGCCTTCGGTGGGAAAGTCTTTTTACACGCTTCTGCTTCAGTTTTGAAGAAATATGAGGGAAGTTGTGGATTCACAATAACAAGCAGTTTAGCTTGTTATTGTGCACTAGGATGCTTTTTTGCAAATACAAAATTCAATCATATGCTCCCCCGATGAGGACGTTGTCTAAGTAAGAAATTCTACAATATAATGTATAATGCCATATGCAAATACATATAAATCTGCACAAACAGCCTTGTCATTTCATCACTTGTCATTTTGCTCCTAAAACCGGTTTAAATGGTTAATCATGCTGCAGTGTCAAACCAACCGACCTTTGCCTAAACATGAGGGCAGGGTCCATGTTGGCTGAGGTCATCCGCACCACATGTCTGATCTCCTTCGCGATCATCCTCAGCTTCTCAAAGTTCACAAGGCCATCAACACTTGAGTCATTGCCTGAGACGACAAACAGAAGTAGAAAGTGAGAAGTCGCCCGTCAGCAGTGTGGTGGAAGGAAATGATTGACATTATGGACATTTGTAGAAACTGATATGCAACACTTTTTCCATATCACATTTTAAAAGTAAAACCTGAAATTCCCTCTATATATATTTTTTGCTATCATTAGCCACACTGCTTAATTTGAGGACACAATGAGGGCAACTTTTCATTTTACACAAACACTTTTAAGAAGGAGCCTTTGAGTAGAAGTCGGGCCAGCTTTTAGGTGAAAAAAAAAAAACGAAAGAAGAGGAAGCCTATAGCAGAAGTAAACCTCGTCAGTGAGTGTGACATGACCTTTGGCACAACACAGAGGAAGCTGGGAGATTAAATTAAACTTCAAGAAACGGAAACAGTCTTGTAGCGTATTTAAGAAACACAAGAGGGAGGATGCAAGTAGATCATCTGAGAAGGCACACAAAGTCTTCTACCTTCATGTAAGAAGGTGAGGTCCTTCTTGACCACTGGGAACAGCGGGATGATGGGCGGCTGCATGCTCTGGCTGCTCAGCACGTTTCGGTACTTGGCCATGTTCCTGGATGGGTCGAAGAGATCTTGCAGGTCCCCAAAGAGCTTCTCGTACTTACTGGGCAATTTTTCCCAGGAACTCCGCAGTCGAGCCACCGGTGCCAGGTTCAGTCCGCTGCGCGAGAGAGGAAAGAGGTGCAAAGAGGGCGGGGGGAAGAGAGGGATCAAGGCAGAGATAAATAGGTTACGGCAGACAGAAGAGGGTGGGGGAGAGGTAAAAACGAGGAATAGATGAAACAAGGGTAGAGAAGAAAAGGAAAGGAGGTTAGGTTTAATGTGAATGTTTCATGCTGTACAGTTCCTACTCTTTGAGCTAACTAACTTCAGTGAGTGGGGTCATCTTTTCCCACAGCTGAAAACCCCATGAGGTGATGTCAGCTCTGAACAGACAGCTAATAACAATGAATGACACAGCATTTCTTTTCTTCTCTCCTCTTACATTGATTTCTTCATGCAGCGGGCACAGTTTTCTTTGTCATACTAGATCATGTGACTCAAACACTACACTACTGGACAGATGGCTTGGCTTTATCCATATTTCACAATCCTGCATGTCTAACACCTTCCCCTTTTTTGCTATTTGCACAGGGCAGCAGCCGCCACCACCGCGCCCCTGTCAGCAGGCAGGTTGTACATCCGTATGTGTGCAGACGCCCTGCTGTGAGCAGGAATGTAAAGGGGCGAGAAGGTCAGGCACTTGGGCTTTAAAGCGCCTTTTACAGCGGCAAACAGAGCGTCTCCATACGGCTGAGCTCTTTTAACACGAGTCCAGATCAGGGAGTGGACACGGGTGCTGCTCGTCACACTGAGCAGGCAGCGTACTGCTGTATAAGAAGGGTGCTAACATTTATTCTTAGCACAGGAACACAGAGCAAAAAAACGTATTTAGTTCAAGTCATCAAATTTATGTGGCATCTACATCAGTACTGAGCTCAGTGCAACTTCTTCCTGCACTTATATTTAAATTTATGCCACATTAACAATGCAGGCAGTTCCTCTTATTATTTATCACGTTGTTTACTGTTTCGCACTGCAGTGTGCTTGTTTGAAAGTTTCAAAGCTAAAAAAGGACTTGGACTATAAAACCAACATGGAGTGAGAATTTGGAGTGGTCAGGTGTTATTTCACCTGCTGGTTCGGACACAGTGTGACAGTGAAGACACCGTGATGCCCACTTTTTTTGCCTCCTTTCTTATCTTAGTAAAGGAAGCTATTTTCCGCTGCTCCCTTAATTGCAAGGAGTTGCCACATCATGTATCTCTGCATGTGTGATTTGGCAGATTTTTAAAAATAAATGCTTGATGTAACTCCCCAAAATGACTTGTCTTCTCTTGGGATTGAACAGGGGACGAGTAAAACCAGATTAAAATGAGCAGGAGCATTTTGGGAAATCTTGAAACAATGAATTGGTCTTAGAGTTGAAAATGCTTAAGCATCAAATGGTGTCATCTGCATGAAAATGAAACTCAGAAATTCGGAAAAAAATAGGGAGAAATCCAAAATGTTCCAGGAAACAAACGCTGCAGAATGTTAAACGGGCACATTTTTCAGCCATATGACACCAGATCCTCTGGGGCTGGGAGGAAATTAAATCTACAATAGTAAATGCTCTGGGGTGGCCACTGTGATTTTCTGATCATGGGGAAACAGACAGTCCTGTGCATCTTTAAGAGGGTAAACACATTATGTGGGACTGCATTTTCTTTGAATAAATGTCATTATTTTCATGGACCTTAGGCTTGTGTTTTAACCTGAAAGTTCTTATTAGATCTTAGTTAAAAACATTAAGGATAAATCCCACACAAACAAGCTTCTGTGCAGAAGCTAAGATGCTTAAACATGAAAATACTGCCGGATTTTAATTTACGTGCGTCCTTAAACTAAAATACACTGACGCTATGTTTAATACTCCATAAAAGCTCAGCTACAGCCAAACCACAAAGGCCACAGGGACTCAATCATTGTAGCAGACAATAAGCATAACTACTGCTGTGAGACTTGTTTTAAATGCTGTGCAGTTTCTGTGCGCTCTGGGAGAATCAGGGCTGATTACAGGAAGGAACAGAAGGGGAAGAGGGGAGGGGGTTGGACTGGTTCTCCTGACGATGTGGTGAATGGAGACCCACCATCAAAGCTCATCTGTCAGCAGAGATGGAGTAAATGCAGAATGAAGGACACAAACAGTCGAGGGGAGGTGCTACACTGAGCCAACCTGATAATAGCGAACATGGAGTTGAAGTTCTTGCACTCTCTGCAGTGAAGGGCGATCTTGATGAAGTGTTTGATGGTTTTCATCCTTTTCAGAGTGTTGGGCTCCTTCAAGATCTCTGTGGCCACCCAGAAGGTCTCCTGGTTTATCACCTCCTCAAATTGTTTCAGATTGCCACTTCCCACAGAGGAGTCTAGTTTAAACAAGTCATCCACGTACCTGAAACACGTGACAGAAGGGTTCAAAACTGGGTTAAAAGGCAGGATATTATCATCTCAACAAATGGTATGTCAAAAAACTGTTACTGTAACTAATATTCAATCATAAAAAATATGGATATCCTCTAGTAATATGCTTCAACCACCTATCCGGCACTTTCTGGGTTCATAATTCCATCAATTTTAACAAGATTTCCACACCAATGGCTGAAAGCCTCAGGCCACGAGAGAGCTTCCACCACGTTTCTAGACGAATGGCTTCTTGACAGCCACCCCTCCACTAAGACCATTTCTAATGAGGCAATATTCCATCCAGCAGTTGTTTTTTTGAACTGCTGCTAAATTAAAATCTACATACTCTGTGGACTCGATGTTCCTGAAGAGCTCAAAGTCTCTCATGGAGAGCTGGGCTGCAACCTCCATGGTGCTCAGCTGCAGAAGTGAGATTTGACTTTCTCTGAGGAGATCCTGGGCGTCCTCGTCTGAACACAACGTCTCCGTCTCCATGTTGTTCTTCAGGTAATACCTAAAGAAGAGGGAGCAGGTGGAAGATGGATAAGTCTAAGAATAACTTTGTTATTTTATTAAAATATTTCTTAATGTTCCCAGACTTCCGTAACGAATTCACCAGATTTCAAAAGCTGCGTTACACGTGAGAAACAAAAAAGAGGAGTTAAGTTTCAGCCTCTGAATCTAAAAACCTGGAGAGAAATTAACTGACGGCAATTATATTTAGTGCTAGAAATGCATGATGCAAAACACTTTATTGGTGACAGCTTACTTGGCATAGTATGCACTAGACTGCAGTTCCCTCAGCTTTAATATAGGCAGACAAGTGGGTGGACAAGATCCATTTTTCCAGGCTGATAAAACTTTCTGGACCTGATAAATTAAATGTTCCTTTCAGTCTTATTTCATTTTTAAATGGGCAAATTTTCTCTCTGAGAGCAGAAATTAGTTTCAGGAAAAGGCAAAAAAAAATGCTCTGATGCTGATGCTGCTGACAGATTATGTACATATTTTACATCTAAAGGTAAAGAAGGGGAGAGAAAGAGTGAAAGCAGGGCTCTTGGCAAAGAGAGGTTAAAAAATGACAGGTGCCTGAGTAAGAGCAAACAGGAGCCATTTCTCCTTAAGATTAGTCTCTAAATGTTTTCTGGGAGACTCTTTCACGCTAATGGAGCTGTAATGTGGTCATCTAGGAATGCTGAACCACAAATCAGAGCATTATAGGCCAAGAGAGGGCAACCCTCAGGGGTAAAGTGTTGGCATGGATGTACCTCTAAACCACGCTCAATTACTCTGTCAGACAAGCTCAGACAGGCTGTGAGATCAAGCTGAATTTATATTTAGGATAAAACATGAGACCTGTTTCACATTTAGAAGACAGAGAAAAACTCCCTCAACATATTTAGATTCAAGACATTTTAGGAATCTAATCATTTATGAGAATCTGCACACGCTGAAAACGCAGAGGAGGTGATAAGATAAAGCACTTGTGTAATGCCTCTGAAACAGAAGGAGGCATTAGAGGAGCAAAGACGACATCAAGCGAGAGAGGAGTCGGAACGAGCGCAGATGAAAGAAGAGAGAGGAAGAGGAACACGAAGGGAGAGGAGTAAAAGGAAGTCCAGATGAAAGGAGACGAGAAGGGACAAGAGGAGCGAAGGAGAGGACGCGGGACTAAATGATGTCAGAGGAGAGAAAGGGACAAGAAGATGGGAGGAAAGGAGTGAGGGGAAGGAGATGAGCAGGGTACTTAAGGGGAAGAGAGGAGAGGAGTCTAAATTAATGATGGACAAAGTGCTGCTTAATAGAACTGGGAGAGGGAACGTCACTGGAACCAAGCCATCGTAAACAGCTACGGGCAGTGTTTGGGTGTGCGATCTGTGCTTAAGCGCTCAAGATCCCCTCGACGCATCTATATGTATATTTTGGCAGCATGATTAAGGCTTTGTGTTGGCTTAGCCTGGACCTCCCCCCTTCCCTTGGACCTGCTGTCAATCAGCAGCTGCAGAGAGGAAGAGACGGAGGAGGTGAGATATGGTGACAGAGGACCCGGGTGGAGATACTGCTCCAGATAGAAAGTACTGCAATGTGGACTGCCGATTGCCCTCTTACATATGTATACAGGTTGAAAAAAATACAGCCAAGCATTACAAGAATAGCAAGTACAGGGAAAAGATTTCCTCAAGAAACAGGAAAGCATAAGAGATTATATACACGCACACATATATTCAATTTCAGCTGTTTAACCAGCATAAAAAAGGTCTATACCTGCACAGCTACATGCCTATATCTTGCTATGTGTCTGTATGTGCGTGCGAGTGTGCGTATGAATAATTCCAGCCGCGGCATGCTGTGTGCAGAGGCCTCCGCCCCTGACAGAGGATGAAAAATTCATGCTAGGCGAGCTGGGAGGAGACCAATGAGGGACCACAGGAGACGAGTAGAGAAGAGGGAGAAAACTGTGGAGAAAGTCACTTCAGGGTAGACGTAACGGCTGCAGTCCAATAATCCTTCACGTCTTAATTTCATCTTAAAAGGGAAAATGACTAGCACAGAACTGTGATACAAAACAACAACAAATTGGGGGGGAAAAAACCTACACAGACACAAAAATATACTCGGTAAAAGAAAGAAGACGCAGCATCAACAAAATGATGTTGAAGCTTCTTCAAATAAGTGGAAAAGTTGCCATTTTCTCCAGAAAAAGGAAAAGCCTCGACTCTTTGGGTGTGTTGCATATCACTACTGTTGAAACTGTTGTTCAAGTCATCCACGCCAGGTCGTGTTAAGTGAATTAACTACATCACAAAAATACTACCCCGTATCTCCAAGAGCAGGACTGAGAAGTACTGCTTTAGTAGTACATTCAAGCTTTTCTCAGTGCTGATTTGGAAAACATGTGACACTCGATGGATTAAATCGCTGTACTTAGCAAGCCTAGAAATTATTTGAGAGGATAATAATTGGTGCAGCTGTAAAAAACAGTGAGAAATGTGTGAACATTCACAAACTGGAAACCAGAAATAATAAGAAAAAAAGAAAAGGGAGGAAAATCCCTCAGTTTCAGTATTCTGGGTTTTGAGTCCAATAACTACAGGCTGGATAATTCAAGATTTAAGTGGATATCCTTTTTGTTTTTGACAACAACAAACTTCCTGGACCTGCAAGTGTTGTTTCCGGCTTTATTCTGGGTTGTGTTTGTGTACTTCATGTTGCAGAGAGAGAAAAGCACTCAGCTGCTGAAGTTGCGTATAAGAAAATACCACTGATAACCATTATGTAAGATGGGATGGATCAAACGGGTCATAAAACACAAATGCAGACCGAGTATTAGATTTTTCCACAACAATCAACACCAGTGTAACAGTTGTGATTCTTACCTTCCATTAAGCTGAATTCGATCAGCCAGTTTAGAGAGCTGATCAGGCAGACGGCGCTGTTTTATGACTCCCTCTGGGCTAATTGATACCTCGCACAGGGAGTAGGTCTCGGGTGCCGCGACGAGTCCAAACTCATTGACAGTGTGCGCGACGACATCCTTGGCAGTAGTGTCCTTACTGATGATTATGTAGCAGCTCTGCTGGTCGGCCTTGAACACTCGAATTACCTGGTCTGGGATGTCTAAGAGTGGAAGAGAAAGGAAACAGACGAATTGTGTGATGTTTTGGAAAAAGTCGGAAATTACTTTGATTATTAACAAGTTTAAGCTGGAAAGACTCTGCAAGAAACTTCCAGAAGAGACCAACTCTTCTGCCTAAACACCTTGAGTGTAAAATCTGAATTCAATTGTATGTATCGCCCCAAATCACAACAACATTCGCCTCAAGGAGCATGAACATTACAATACAATGTTCTTCTATGAACAAGCACTTGACAACAGTGGGAAGGAAAAACTCCCTTTTAACAGGAAGAAGCCTCCAGCAGAACAAAACAGACAGGGACAACCATCTGCTGCAGCCTGTTGGTGGTGAGGGGAGGAAGACCGGATGAAAAACCCATTGTGGTGAAATCTAAAAGGGATAAGGGTTGATGTGACTGTGCTTTTAATGTTACAGTATGTCACAGGGCTCTCTGACAGCGCACGAAGGCAGATACTTTAGCACATAACACATTTATTCTGACTCTGTTCATCAAAAACAAATAACATAAGAGTCACATGCTGTCTTTAAAACATGTAGACTACAGTCTATTTGAAACACAGCCTCAAATAACACTTAAAAAGTGAACAACAGACGGGAATAAAAAGAAGAGGACAAAGCATGTGGAAAAACATGCATGCAAGGGTAGCAGAAATGCAAGCAGAAGACTTTCACTTCTTGGCAGATATATTGGGCTCAGGCAGCCCTGCATTGACCTTGGATATGCACATATTCATCTTGAATCATCTCTGAATTTATCTCTGTGATGTGCCCTGCTAGTAAGTTTGTTCTTAGCATCATATTGTCATATTTTCTGGGTTAAGTGTCTTCACCTTAGCACTCTATTTCCCACAGCATGACAGACCTCTGTAATATTAGATCACTGTTGTTGTAAAAGCATAAGACTGAAAATCCAGTAATTTATTATTTAAACCTAAATGGTTTATAGAAACATCTTACGTGAAGTAAAAGATGAAGCCACTTCCGTGCCTGTTATTTGTTGTTAAATAGTCCATTATAAAGGCTTTGAATGTTGGTGATTGCAACAGATTCCCGAGGCTGCACGCAGCTGCACGGGACTTACATGGCGTGCTGTGTGTGTTAAATAATGGAAATGTTCCCCCTGAGTGAAATCCTGCATTAAAGATCTCTGTGTTTGAGTAAGGAAGAGGGTACAGCCCATTAGCCACAGGCGGGTAAAGAGCTTTAAAAGAATGAATTATGAACGCTGCACAGTGACAACTGGGAAGAGAGTCCGACAACCAGATGAAGCTATCACACAGCTGCAACATGAACCTCAGCGTGTGCGGGTTCACGCAATCTTTTCGTTTTACCTTGCTGGAAACAGACGGGATCATGAGCGATGACTTTATGACTTTCTCATGCACACATACACAGACACACACCGGCTTCTTTTTGTTTATCAAGCAGGTACAGGGCAAAACACAAAGCCTGCCCTTATTTGCATGGATATCTGATCGGTCTGTGGCTGCGAGTGCGTGTGAATGGCGAAAGCTGTTATCTGTACACAAGTCAGTGTGCGTACTTTGGATTCAGAGCTCCAAATTCAACATAAAAAGTCGGTTCTCTGTATGCATCTGATGCAATGCTGTGGTCGCAGTCACGGTGGGTTTACGCTGAGGGATTCAGTTTCCACTTTTTAAGTTTAATTTATGCGCAGCATTTTGATAAGCACAAGTCATTTTTCTTTTTTGTTTGTTTTGTCTTTAGTCACCACTTTTGTTTCTAAAAGCAACCAATTCTTTTCTATTTCCTGTCATTTCTACTTGCTGATTCGGCTGAACTGTACCTGCCACCGAGCGTTACTTGTGGACATCGAGTGCTTATTTATAGTCTATTCATGAATCATTGCCTAATTTGAAAACGGGTTCCAGATGTTTCCCTGCACTGTTTCACAGATTTTTAGCCAGCTTTTGTTGTTGTTATTTTCCATTGAACCGTATCGACATATTAATGTTTTGATGTTAGCACCCCTTCTTGACCTCTTTACTGACTGTGTGTTCATTAAGTGCAAACACATACATAAACACTTTTATACTCATTCAGATGATTGCTGACTTTTATGCTGAAGATGGAGCTATGTACGCTGACGCTCTGCTGGCAAAGACCGCATTAGAGAGTTTTAAAGTGCAGCTTTTCCTCCTCCCTCTGTGGTGCTGCAGCAGAAGAGAGCTTCTCTGTTTATGTGCAGCAGGGTGTTGAGAGAAGGCTGACTGGAGGCTAAATGCTTTGTGTCTCATTAGCTGTAATTTGTGATTAGAGTGTGGAAAGCCTTCAGATAAATTGCTGGCTATCATATCCAGGGGGCCTAATCGTGTTTAATCCTCTTGATGAGCTATGACCTGGACTGCCACACAGGAGGACAATAGTGCCCACCCGGCCGGACATCCAATCAATTACCATCTTTAATAAAGTATTGTTCATTTACATAAACAGCAAGAAGCCAAAGAGGCTTTCTACACAAGAAGGAAAGGCGTGGGATTTTGCAAACACAGCACTAACAAAGGCTGCACACTTCCAGCAAGTCTGCTCCTCCTCCTCCTCTTCAGCCTCCTTTCTACTGTTTGCCAAAGCTTTTCCAAGTCCCTCCATCATACAGTCGGAAGTCATAAATCACAAGATAGCAGGAGAAAATTTGCCAAGCTTGCTCAGGTTCCTGAGAGGAGAGCGGACTAGCTAAGGTCAAACACAACTGTTTCATGACAAATATCCTCCCAATCATACACCTCTTCTTTTTTGCTGTTCAACAATTTGACTATTTGGTTTTGGATTTAAACCAAGAGCTCTGTCAACTGGGGCCAGCATTTCTCATTAAGGCTGAATATCAGTATCCGTGTTTACAAACAGAAAAATCAATCTTACGAACATGCGTCCTTCACCCCAAAGGTAACTGCTTAAAAACAGACTGACGTGTCCTTCCTCAGACACTTGGAAGGTTTCACAACAACAAACCGAAAGAAGAAGAAGCAGCAACATGCAACAGGGTCCAGAGCCTGAAGAGCGCCATTCATGAACACAAAGACGCGTGTGCGTGTGTGTGTGTGTGTCTGTGTGGTGGGCTATCCAACAGTGGCAATGAAATATCCTTATACTTACAGTAGAGTCCCAAAGCTTGGCAAGCAGAGAGGAAAAAGAGAAAACACAAGTAATTACAAGCACAAGAGAGTGTGGGAGGAGCACAAAGAGACACAGCAGTTGGAAACATTATGACAGATGAAGAAGAAAAAAAGAAAAACGAAAAGGAGGGAAGACCAGCTGAGTTTCTAGTGTATCCTGAATCTGCTTATGGGAAACCAGAGAGGCAGAGTATGACTCAACATGTCGACACCAGAACATCTGTTTAAAATCACAGCAAGAGACGCGCGAGAGGAGAGAGAGACAGTAAAGGACTGAAGAAGCGGAGGGAAAAAAAGAAAAAGAGAGAGCGACAGTGGCAAAAAGACACAGAAGCGAGTGAGCATCTGTGGGTTTAGCTTCACGCAGAGTTGTACATCAGACACGCAGACACAATGCCACTTTGCGAAATGAGACAAGACATAAGCAGCAGCCTCCAGAGAAAACACTCGTACTCTACCTCTAAAGCAATTCCGGCTCTGCCTCTCTAACCGATTCAGCCTGTGATGGCTGAAGCAGGAATGTATGGGCAACATAAAGTGTGGCAAAAGTCACACAAATACCTGGTAAAAGCAGGGCTGTAGTTCATCTCCATTATGATTATTGCCTGCTTTTGTTCCCTAACTAAGCGTTGATTATTAAGCCTCTCAGATAAAACTGGGCGGTGACTTACAGGGCAAAGTGGCACAAAATGAATTTAAAATATCTTTGCTATTACAAAGAAACATTTCTAGTAATGAAATTCTATAAGTGCAACTTAAATGGTGCTATAAAATAAGCCAAGAAAAGTCTAAAACCATCAAAATGAAAACCAATCTGAAAGTTAATGAGACAAAACACATGAAAAAAAATTACAAATTTTCCTAAATATTGGCAGCCAGCACTTTCCATTAGACCTCCTGCCCAGTATGGACTTAGGGAAAGAAATATTAGTGCATAGGCAGGGCATTGTTGGGGGTATTACAAGCTCTGCAGAGCATCTGGAAAAGGAGGTTTTTATTTCTGCAAGCTGTTCTTCATTCTACGATTAGAGCTAATGGGAGGCCGCAGGACCGAAGGAAATTTGATCTAATGGCGGATGATTAATGTGGCACAGTTGTGTGTTTGTACTCTAGTATAACACAACCACATGTGATGTATAGGTCTGCAAACTACAGCGCGTGTGCACGTGCGTCTGTCCGAGTGTGTGCGGCTCACTGACAAATGGCTAGTGGAATAAATCAAGACCATATTCTGTCTCGGCCTCTTTCCGCTTTCCCCTTCGATCTTTCACTGAATGTACACATAAATAACACACAAATCCATGGGGAATGCTGCGTGTTAGTTTAAATAATTATGGGCTCAGGAACTCGTCTGAGTCAAGCCGAGGTCAGGTCTTGTCAAACAGCCACATTTCTGCATGTACATTTCTGTGCAACTCAGGATGTGTGCGTTTGCTTTAAAACTCCTTTGTCAGCACAAGAAAGTGTTTTGAGGAGTTTGCCTGTTTCTCAAGGTGAACAAATAAGAGGAAAGGCTTAAAATGAACCCACCCCCAAAGTGCACTCGACAACACTACAGTCGGCAGATGGATGCTTAATGCGTTCAAGGGTGACAGGCTGTTTGCTCAGTACTCAGCAAGTCCTTCAACTCCACAAGTGGCTTATACTGTTCAAAAAGGCCAGGGTCACAGGTCAAGCCTCCTCATACGAGCAGCCGTGAACTCCGGCCGAGACAACTGAAATTCTAAGTGGCGTCTCAGGCTGCAAATATATGACGATATTTTTCTTTAATGAGTTAAAGTTTTGTAGCAAGACGTTAACTTTTCTGTTTCACTTTAAGTGAACGGCCAGACATGTTTTTCCTCGAGATATACGCACATCATCAAATAAATTTAGTAGGACGGCACGCCCTCCCACAGCTTTAAATCAGAGACAATACAGAAAGCTTGTTATGAAAGATGGCTCTTTTTTGTTTCTCTCCACATTGTCGCCATCGCTACTTTCATTTAAGCTTTTATTGAGAAAGCTGAGAAAAGCAGAACTTTTACAACACAACAGAACTTTGATATAAACTGTAAATCAAAACAAAAAGTGAGTGAAACTGACTTGTCAGTAATAATCCAACGCTGGAAAGTAAAAGAAAAAGTTAGCCCCAGTGCCAAATTACGCACTCATTTGAGTATGTGGTGTCTTCATTACTGTATCATAGTGAGTTGCATAAAGCATTTAGAGGAACCGCTCACAGCTGGAGACTATTACAGCTAAATGTGAATGGTGGGAAAACGGTTTCATAAACACCCAGAAAATCCCAGGAAAAACATTTTGCTAAGGATTTTTTTTTTTTCAGATGAACAAGCAAACTTGTCTGTTAACTGTGATGGCCATTTACCGTGTTTTTCTTACCTGCAGGGATGGAGAAGTCCAGGACGCTGCTTGCTGGCTGTAGCAGGTCTGGGCTACTTGATGATAGGTTGCCAGGAATGGGCATGATGGCCACGCTGTGACGGCACTGCTTTGTACCCACAATGCTGTCATCTTGAGACTGAACTAAGCCGCCATCACTGGAGACAAAATTCAGGAGCGGTGCAGAGTGGGAGAAAAAGGTAGTGAAGGGAGGAGGAAATTAAGCAAAGGGGAGGAAAAGAGAGAAACATAAAATTAGACTTATTCCATTAAAGACAAAACTATAATTAAAATATGATGTTTTATGATGCTCAGCAGGCATAAAAAAATGTTATGAGTTGTAAGCATAGGTACTAGTGCATTCCCCATCATCTTCAGGATATATTAAAAAAAAAAAAAAATCACAACTCATAACACGGTGGAATAAAACAGAGATTTAATCAAAATGTTTACTCTTGCAAAATGAAAACACAAAACATCAATATCATTATACGTGTCTTTTAATATGCAGCAGTCACAACGCTGACATTCGTCCACGAGGAGATTTTATGAATGGCGAGAACTGATAAGGAGCATTCACGGAGAGCGAGAGACGCACAGCAAATGGTAAAACACGCACACGCACAGAGGGAACAATGACAGATAGCTGGCACAGATAGGAACATTTAGGAGGAGCACATTTGAAAGTCGTGGGGATTTTTTAGTCAATTATATAATTACCGTTACTTTGCATGTGTGTAGGTCGCTCTGCTTTTGCAGACAAGTGTTAGGATTTGGCTTCTTTAATCCCTCCTGTGTGTGTTGGGTTGCACAGATTGCAACCCTGCACTGAGTCTGAGAGACTTTACACTTTGCTCCTCAGCTACACTCTGGGATATGCGAGCTTTAACCTTTATATTAACAGCTTCATTCTGGCCTCTCTTGATTGGGAAGCATGTGATGTCTTCAGACACTAAAACAGAGGTCGGTTGTTCGGATTTAGCCTCCAAAAACCTACCTGAAATGAAAAATGTGTCATCTGAAGCTTTGAAGAAAACCTTTGTAGCTGTGGAAGCTTCGATTGAAAGCAGCAAATTTTAAAATGCCGCATGCTAAAAATAAGAAACAAAGCAGGGATTGAACATCCTGCAGATGACAAATGGATCTTTCTGACTTTGAGAAACTGTAGTGTCTGACAGCGAGAGTTCACCCCAGTCTGCCTGCATACTAATCGCAGCTTCCCTCTAGGTGTGAGTGTCTGTACAGCATGTAGGGAACACGGTGCAGTAATGCAGGGCTTCCACTAACACAGCTGCACGCTGCTGTAGCAAAGCCTCTGTAATCTTTGGATCACCCAGCTGACAGGCACTGCACCGACACGACGGAACAAAAGAGTCGAGACGGGGAGATGGAAAGACGGCACAGGTGGACGAAGAACAAGCAAGAAAAGGACAAAAAGATTTAGGAGGCGGACAACAGTGACATTGAGACAGGCAGTGATAGGATTGGGTTTAAAAGACTAGACTAAGACTTTGGTGGCACTTTAGTTTAGTTATGACAAGCATGGGTTGCTGTTGATCACAATTACAAGCACCAATGTACAGAAATTGAAATTATTTTTGGCCGGAGATGATGATTACAAAGTTTTCAAGAAGTTAATTAGTTTATAGCACAAATACTCATCTGCTGTATTTAGATGGCAGCTGTTCTGACTGTTAAATGGACCAAAACAGTTTGTAGCCATTACCGTTTCTGTTTGTAATAACCCTAAATAAAATACATTTGGCTGTACAACATAGTGTAACTGAGTTCAATATGTTAAAGCCCTGAACATAAATGTAGCTGCAGAGTTTGTTTGATTAGGAAAATGAAGCGAAGGCTGGCATTCATGCATTTAAGGAATTAAACCTACAAATGTAGTCCTCTAGTCATGTTGCTGAAGGTCAGCAGTGCCGGTGAAAATGCGGCTGCCTGCTGTGCGCAGGTCTACAGATGGATACTGAATAAAATGGCTGGAGGATGGGGAGTTACGCAAGAGGTCTTACCCAAACAGGCCCCTGAAGCAGCGGAGGCAAACGGGAGAGAGACAACATTGAAAAGTGTGAAAAAGTAAAAAACAAACAAACAAACAAAACAAAACAGATTTCTGCTGAAGTGATTCAGCAATGTCAGTGTAGCAGTGAGACAATGCCTGTGTATGACAAGGCTGCTTTCTTCGCACAAACACACGGCCCAAACAAACATGTAGGCTGACGGGACGCACAACAGCTGAAGTTTAGACACTGACAGGTTTGCTGAAATAAATAAGCAGAAAAATGTCAACAGCAACTTTCATAACACCAGCACAGATTTATCCACAACATGAGACGTTAGCAAGCAGCAGCAGGACACACATGAGGATCGCTCATATCACTCGTCAACCCAGTTTGAGATCAGGCTAAATAATAGGATCACCCCTCTATCTGATATAATGCAGTTTAACAGCAACATAAACTACACATAGTTTGACATGAAAGAAGGGTGAAGAAAACTAATTTGGAGACTCAGATGAGCACAACATGTATTAGCACAATGTACGCTAACGTATGAGCACAATATGTATTACTGTAAAGCACTTTGGTGTAGCGCTGGTTTTAAATGTGCTATACAAATAAAGTTGTATTGTATTGTATTGTAACATCGCTGCTACCAGCATGTCGTGAACTGCTCAGCAGTGGTAGAGCCGTTTTGCCGGCCTCCTCACATCCTCAGTCTTTAAATGATGTAAACACTAAACAAATGACACACTAGCACCACTTTTCACATAATCTGAAAGTGCATTCCCAAAAATCAACGGTCAGTCAACCAAACCGCACACCTAAATATCCATCCAATCCGAAAAATCAGGAAGTATGAGTTTAGATTAGATTAGATGAAGCTCCAGTTTACTAGTTGTTAACAGTCTGGCAACAAAAGCTAACTATCTAACTAGTCCAAAGGATTCTTCCTATTGTTTAATCTGCTGTAAAGGCAAATCAGTATCTGTGAGAATAATAATGTCCTGGACAATTTACAGTAAAGCCATAACTGCAATGAAAAGTGGAGGTCATGGCAAACACAATCGTTAAAAAACACACTCGTTATTGTGGTCATATCATAAGTTAGCAAATGTAACTGTAACAAAAAGAAAGGGGGATGACTTGAAAGACAAACTGAGTAGAGGCTAGAGGCTAAAACCTCAGTGTATTGCTTTTCAATCTAAGCAATGTAAATCATCTGGGGTGAATAATATGGGATGTGTATTAAGGCAAATGCACAAGGCTGGACATCTTCATTTGGCAGAGAGACAACGTGTTTACTGCCTGCGTCCCCTTGTCATATAAAAATCTACTCTGCAGTGGAGTACAATGACGTCCAAGATCAGAAGAAGCAGTCGCCATGACGATCACTTCGTAAATAACCCAGTTTGGCTGGAGCACCGTTGAGTCTTAAAACACAAGGTTTTCTGACTTAACTGTGAATTGTAAGAGTGTGTGCATAATTTTAACTGCACTTTATAAAGTGCACTGTCCTCGGAACAGCCCGTACCTTTCTTATATAGGCATACATACGCGCGCAAACAGACACACAAAATGTAGACAACTTCACATGATGGCCTCCCCTCAAATTTTCATCCCACAACAGGCACTGATGAATCATGATTGACCCAAATCACCAGTCTCATCTCCATTCTCATCTCCACTCCCTTTAATCATCCATCTATTCCTTTGAACCAAAGGCTCTTTGAATGGTGCCAACTTGCAGAGAAAAAAAAAAGAAAAAGAGGAAGCAATGAAAGTCCTTTTTTGCTTTGATAGCACAAAGTCGGTTCAATAGCCGTGTGATAGTGTGTTGCGTCATGAGACGGAGCGCGTTTACTTTTCGTGCGAACTCTGTGGCTTTGTGGACATCACTGCGAAGATGGAAACTGATAGAGCGGCGACAGCGAGACAGAAAAGTTGAGTGAGCCGGCTCTGTAATTAACAGAGAACAGCGTTCCTGTCTACACAGTCACAGTACGGATTTAAATGAGGCCTGGAGAGGCATGAAATGATCAAATGAAATCAAGCCTGTTACGGGAGGAGTACTGAATGTGAGCCTCGATTGCCGCAGATGCTTGCCAGTACAATGGCTGGTTATGGATTGGCAATGCTTATGAGATGATAATGTTTTTTTGCGTTCTTGTGATTTGCCTAGAAAAGATCTGCATCACGCCGGCTGAAAATACGTGAAAGATTAGGCGGATTAGACTGAGGCTGAACCGCCAGGTTTCTCAAGCTTGTGGAACTTCCAGAAATGGAAATTCGTGGTAAATACCCAACAGTACCTGGAAGTTTTCTGTGCTGGTCCTGTGAAAGGCTGTGCACTTCCACAGCAGTGCTCACTGATGAAAATCTGACATTTCATGCAGCTAAGGTATCTTTTCAGGAAGAGGTCCCTGTAGTTTGTGTTGAATTGGTTGGACTCTGAAACACCACTTATCTATTAATGTGTGCAGGCATTTTAGTCGTCATCAATTTCCTACTGTCATGAGCTGAAAGAAGAGGGTAAAATGTGCTACGCTGATGCTTTCTGATGGGCACCGAGGAACTTTAGTCAGTAAGTCACAATTGCACACCTGCTGAAGAAAATTATGTACAAATAAAACCACCAATGGAAAGGAAGTGGACTGATGCAATCACACCCTGTCTGAAGCTGTCAAGGAAAACCACTTGAGCTCACTAATGTGCTAACACCCTCCCATAAACCATTCGATTCATGGCATGCTATTTTTGTTACTACAAAATTACTACTACTAAATTACTACACTTTTTTGCCAACATCAAAAAATCCTCTCCCCATTTTTGCTATCCCAGCCTTACAGTATTTTCTTCTATACTTAATTTTACTTTAAGCTTAGTTTTTCTTTTTTACACATGTGTACGCCTACCTGAAAGGTTTAGGTGGCAGTATACTGAAGCGCGTCTTCTCCAGCATCTTCCTGATCTTGTTTCGTCCTCCAGACACAGTGTTGGCCTTCATTTTTCGGGTGGCCTTGTGGTCAGTGGGGAACTCCATGTCTCCGGGAAGGTCGGCGATGGAGAAACGATTGCCTTTTTTCTCCTGGATCTTGGGAATGTGAAGGCCGCCGTTCTTCTTCTCATGCGCGATCCTGCTTAGGAGCTCTTTGAAGACTGAATGGGAGGAGGAACAGAGAGAAATGTAGCTTTGTTTTATTTTATTTTTCATGGCTTCGTGGGTTTTCTACCATCTCTTACAGCTCGTGACAGGATGTCAAAAACTGGCGTGCAACCAAATGTACTCACCAAAGATGTTGGTTTTAACTGTGAGGGAGAGGTGTGTGTTATTTCGTAGGATGTCTGCAGCTTTGGAGAGGGAGATGTTCTCAAAGTTCTGACCATTGATCTCCATGATCTGAAGCAAGATAGATTCAAAAATGAAAAACATGGCAGCAAAGAATCAAAACTGCCTGAAGCACAGCAGGGGTGACCACTAGTCTCATAAGCACAAATCAAATTACCGTGACAAAAACATAATGTAGATCTTCAACTCAAATCTGAAACACAGCTGGTATTATTTTTATTTCTCTTAACTCGGCGTATCTCTTAATAAGGTGGCTCTGGTCCTCTATGACTCAGAACGGGAAGAAACGGTTGAGAGTTCATTTCTTGCCACCTTTAGAGGAGAAGAATCTGCTTCAAGTGAATACTGTGCAGTTTGTTTTTAAAAAGCAGTAAGTCAATCAAAAAATGTGAAAGCAGTTCACCTGCATCAAGTATAAGAGTCCTTACAGTAAGGTTGTGAAAAAAAAAATACCACAAACTATTTCAGTCTCATTCACAGCGTCCCTGACAGCAACAGTAAAGGGTCCCAGATAGCTCAGGGCTAACTGTTTTCTCACTGTGACACGTTCAGCATAAGGATATCTGATCTGTAACTGTGTCAACAACAAGCACAAAGGCTAGCGACACAAATACAGGCAAGATGAGTCATTATGAAGTTCTTCTGATGTGCAGCTACAGGAAGCCAGACCTTCACTTTAACCACCGTTATAACAGAACTGTCTTCTTCAAATACCTTCATTAGTTATACCGCGAACCTAAATTCCAGCTGGTAATGATATCTGTGTGAATGACAGTTGATGGCTTTAATACTCAGACCATCTTAATCTAATCTAGTAATTATTGCCATCTAAGCTTCAACTCCCAGCTGAGTTGATGAATAAATCTACATTTGGCCCTCAAAGCCACTCAACTTCCGTTTTAATGAGTGACTCTTTGTCCAGGTTTGAGGTAACGAGAGCTGCAGGGCAGATATATGTAAGGACTTGGCTTTATTGTTTCAAGTTCCTTTTTCCGTTCCCTAAATACTGACCAGACTCCAAGCTCCTGCTTGTTATGCTGAGAAATAAATCTTTACTCCAGTTTGACTGACTATGAGGATAGCACTACTGTTTTTACTTCCCTCTTTCATTCCCTGAATGCTGATCAGCCTTTAAGAAGAAATGCATGATTCTGTCAACACTGAGATGATTTTTCAAAGTCATGATTTGCATTTTTTTGCCCTTCCTAACATCCACTCTAAATCAATAATGTCCACTACGTGCACCTTTGTCTCTGTCTCTGTCCCCTCCCCCCCGGAAACCTTAGTAGACATCAAATGGCATCTTAACAATTTAGAGAAGTCACTAAACATGATCAGACTTTCTAATTAACAGGCTGCAGTATGCTGACGAAAGGCTCATTACGCACCAGCAATGGGAAGAATCTGTGTGACAGACCACTGTACAGTAACCACACTGTCACATTAGATCCTCTAAATAAGACTGCTGACCTTGTAACCGCTGGACAAACCAAATCATGAGACTATGCTGAAGTGATATACTGTGGTAAAAGATCAGTACTCCTGCTGGGAAGAGCTAAAACCTGAAAGATTTTAATAAATATATATTTATTATGATTTTTAAGTTGATCGGGGTGGATCACATCACACAGAACATTTAATTATGTGACTGCATGCTATACAGTCCACAATCATCTGGGAACTAGTTGACTGAAGCGCCGTGATGGTCCTCGTTATAACTGTTTAATTGGGGACTAATTAACATCTAGGGATGCATTTAAATGGAATAAAGTACTTGCCAGGATTGCAAAGTAAAAGTAATTAGACCTATATATATATATTGTGCATTTCATGCAGCGGTGTATGTATATTAGGACTTCACCACACTATTCCTTACTGTCCTCTTACCTGATCCCCCTTTTTGAGTCCTGCTTCTGCAGCTTTGCTTCCTTCTTCCACCGACTCGACAAAGATGCCAAATCCTCTCTCGCTGCCGCCCTGCACGCTGAAGTGGAGCGGTGATTCCCTAGATGCCTTCTGCAGAGTGATCTGTCTCCACTTAGCCTTGGCTGCACATGCTATGTTCAGCAGTCTCAAATGGCCCTTCATTTTCTGACGATGAGGTAAAAATGAGAAAATTATGAACTGAAACAGAACTGCATTTACATGTGCGCTCGCATCCTTAGGTTTGCAAGTTGTTTTGGACAACAATAATAATAAAAAAAAAAAAAAGAAGAGGTAGAATATAAATACTGATGCATTAACTGTTTGACCTTATCTAGCATTCTGCTCCAGGGAATCTAGACCATAAAGAGTTATCATAATACACCAATAAAACTAGAGGTGTGAGGCTTAGCTATGACCATGATGATTTTAATATTTGAAATATATTTTACATTTTCAGCGATAAAAGCTGAGGAAAAAGTGCATAAATAATTTAATGAGTTCACAGAGACAGACTTGTTACTTTCAAGAACCTGTTGTTCTGAATTAGCATTTAAATAATTTTTGATGTCTTTGTTATTGCATGCGATGAAGGATTTCTGCTAGAGGGCAGGGAGGTGTTGAGTGTTTATTTAAAGGCTAATCCGAGAACTTTGATAGGGCAAATCAACGAGCACATCAAAACAAGACATTGTGCCAAAATGTGGCCAATTACACAAGCTGAGGTAAATAAAAGCTAACATCACTATTACTATTGGAGAAAACGCAACACAATTTCTGAGCTTAAAAACACTGAATTGGAGAATAAGTCAACAGTCTTTATTTGATCTTACTGTCGCTTCTAGATGTTTCTCGAAGTCCTCCAGGAAACGCGTCATAGCCGGGTCACCCTCGAAGTCGTTGAAGTGGTTGTTGACCCACAGCAGCACTATTCTTGTTACCTGTGAAACAGAGAGACAAAGCACACAAAGGTAGGTCTTGTGAATGTGTTTTTACATTTCACATTCTCCAAAGTCCTTCAGCTGAGCTTCGACAGGAAATGTGATTGATAATTATGCTGCTTGCTAAGGTCAGAGATCATCTTGAATTGAACTCTACCAGGAGTTAGACTTTCAAGGACACTTTGGGAGGCGAAATGCTTGGAAATGTGAGTCTATTAATTACAACCTACAGCTTCAGATTAAAAATATGACTGTTACCATAACAAAATGCAAACTCGGTTAATTCTTCAGTCCAATTATAGAGGTATCTATCTTTAGCTTCTGAGGAAAGAAAGAAAAACCATAGTAATTAGTAACGCATAAGAAACAGAGGCTGTATAATAACGAGCATATGGCTGCAGAGAAAAGCTGTTAACTACTAGTTGACGGCTTAATTTCTGCCACAATAATTAGAAGGGAAAAAATGCAGAAGGAAATAATAACATCTGTAAATTTACACGGGTGGGAACATTGTTCCAACCTTTGCAAAAGGTCAGAGTAGAACACAATGCATCAATAAAGAGGATCGATGTACACACTCTGCTTTTCACTCTCCTTTGTGCCAGTGTTTGTGTGTGTGCGCGTGTCTCCAAGGCAACTTATGCTCATGCTCTCTTTTCTCGTCTTCCATATTCTGTCTCTCTCTCTCTCTGTGTGTTCGTTCTCTACAAGATTAGTTCCTCTTTAAGGGGGCTGAAGATTATAAGCCTGAATGACAACCGCATAAAGACTATCGACTGTACAAGGCTAATCTTAGGTTAACGTAGCTGTGGACGACGGGAGTGTCAGGCACGCACGAATCGCTACAGTGCTCAAAGACGGCTGAGCTTGCTGAACTCTTATTGATCGGCGTGGCCGAGGCACAACACGTGGATTTCCATCAACATGCATGGATGCAAAACATCAAGAGGGACCGCCATTTAGAGAACCACCGTATAATGAATGATTAATGTAGACCGTTTTAACTGTATAAGCATTTTCACCTTTGCAGCGTCTACACACGCTAATGCTTTGCCATTTCCAGACTTTGTGGCTTTTTACATTTTTCACACCTACTGATACTGTGTGAAAGCATTATGAGAAAGCTCCTTACCCACATCTTAACCATCCCAATTACAACTGCCCAACGCAACCCCAACGGGCACAGGTTACCATCCTTTCAAGTGATGGCACTCAAATAGAAATCTGAAGGTGCGTGAGAAAGTGACCACTGGCCACAAGATAGTCATACATGCATGCGCACACACACACACACACTCACCGTGTCACGAAGGCTGTCCATCTGGAACCACTCCAGCAGCTTCTTGCCAACCTCCATGGGACTTGAAAGGAATGTCCTGTAGGTCAGGAGGAAGTCTTCGATGTAGGTGGGGTCGACCACCGACGGTTCCTCCACCAGGTGCATGATCAGACGCTCAGGTGTTCCCTGGGGTGAAAAATACACACACACATACACACACACACACAAATATATATACATAAGGATGAGCTGAGAAAAACATAGATACACATGTAAGACAGTTAAAGTCCAAGGTTACGAGAGGCAAGAACACCAAACTGTGTCAATATCAATCAGAATAGTGACAAGGACATAAGCTATAAAGGTGCAGGTATTGAACAGAGCTGTCAGTGTCCCATCAATAAAAAAGACACACACACACACACACACACACACACACACACACACACACACACACACAGAGAACAAGTATTTTACAAGTGCAAATGCTTTTTTTTGCAGAATTACTGATAATTTAGATTTGTATAAGAATAAAATACCTCAAATATCCGAGGCTACATTCCTGATTTCTGTGTCTAGGGGAATTTATTTTCCTAAGCAGCAGACTTAAAGTATCGGTGACGTATAAACGTCACTGTTCTTGTTTCTGTGAGTTTGTTATTGTTAATGCCACCATAGCAGAGGTTTCTCGGGGGGGATGTTTCATTTGACAGGGAACAGAAACTAGAAAAGAATCCACTTTTGTCAGACACAAAAAGAACAAAGCCAAAAACAGAAGCAGAAATGCTAACACTTGTGAATCGACTCTTATCCGCTGGACGTGTTTCAGAGCCAGCAGCTTTTCCTTGGAGCAGCAGCCAAGAGAATCGTTCATGCCCATTATCGGATCAATACCTTGGGCTGCCTCTGGAGATTCAGGGAAAGGATCAAAAGGGTTTAGGAAGGCATTACAATGTAGCGTAAAAAAAAAAAAAAAAAGCTCTGGCAAACACTAATAGTGCTAACTCGGTCTCTTAACAATCACTGAACAACATCGAGCAGCTACACTCGTATTTTTGTAAGATGATGCATGTGAGGGGGATGGTCGATTTGTAATGATGGTGTACTTAAATCAATCACGGGGCATTTGAGTATTTCTTTTAGCAGATGATAACGTGTGAAACCTTGACTTTCTGGTTTCAGAAGCAAGTCATGTTACAAGCTCAGGGTGAGATTAAACGTGCTTATTAGCTTCTGGCATGATTATAAGCTTAACCTTGACCTTGGGTGTTAATCCTTCAGCGTGTCTCTGCCTGTCTCATCTTTATTAGAGTATGTTATTGCAAAAGGTTAATTGTATTTTGGCACCGAGTCAGTTAAAGAAAAACAAAGAGTGCCACTCTGTCTTGATCCTACGTTTGAATCTCAAACATCTTTTGTGGTTGAGGTTGGGTTCACACAAAAAGCAAAGCAGGCTCTTGTTCTGGGACCCCTCTGCTGCTCTTCAACGTTTTAAATTACTAACCTTGATGACAATGTGTCCTTTCCTGGTCCCGCTGCGGTCCAGCTCCCGGTGTTCCTTCACCATCACAATCTCCCCCTCTTCTTCCACCTTGTGCGTATTCCTCTCCACATGGTTGAGGATGCGCCAGTAGTCCTCCTGGGCGATGCAGACAAACTGGTCGAGGATAACATGAGGACAGCGGATGAACTTGTAGTAGAGCAAAATACTGCTCTGCACCACATTCGGGTATTCAAACAACAGCACAGATGTAGAATTACGGATGGTAGAGAGAGGCATGGGAGGGACGAACGGATGAAGGTAGGAACGTCCAACACTAACAAAACTAAACCCGATACTCTGCCTAAATTTAAAGTACCTATGGTGGTCCAAAATCATCTCAGCTAGCTATTTTGCAGAAGCATCCTTTGCTATAAATTAGACACCAACTAAACTAACCTGCCATTATACCATGGTGACAAGACGGCACGAGTCTTTACTACTCTAAAGCATCGTCTCTTGCTATGCCTTCCCTTGAGTAAATCATCAGTTTCTGCATTTGCCTAACCAAGCCCTACCTCTGCAACTTCCTTTGCATATAAAGACAGGAAATGATGTGTGCAGCAGAGGAACTGGCCAGTGTGGACAGAGGCAATGTTACCGCGAGTACACGCTAGGTTTCTTCTACCTTTCAGGTTCCTGCTCTATATTAAGACCAAGTTTCTCTGTGAAACCCACAAGGCTCTTAGAAAGGCTGCTAGTGTATGCGATGTGAAAGATATGACGCAAGCTACGCCTGTGTCTTCACAACTAAAATGCTGTATTCAATTTGAACTCTTTTTATTTAATCATTCCACCTTTTTATAAGAAGATTATGAAAGAAGGGAAAGCGTACGTTTGACACGTAGATTTCGCTGTGATTGCAAACCACTACTGGGCGCTTGAAAGAAGAAATGAAAGCAGGATTTCACTTTGTGATTCTCGCACTGTGACACACATTTTCCAGAAAATGCTTAAACACAGCAAGATTTTAAAGAAAACACAAACCCCTCACAGCGTTCTGTTAGTTTATAAAAGCAATGATAAAAAGTGTAATTATAACAGTGTAAAAATCGATTATTTTTACCTGGCAATCATCCCCTTTGGTGCGAACCTCTCCATTCATGTACTGCTTATCCAGTGAGGGTGAGATGCCGAAGCTGTTGCCCATACAAAGAGTCTCCGTTCTCCCATCGTGATGGCTAATTTCGACTGCTCCGTTCAGAATGACATACCAGTGGTCCAGCTACAGACGGAGGGGTAGAAATAATAGAAATAATTTTTAAAATGACCACAAAATAAACAATGTCAAACTTTTGTTTTGCTTGAAGAGATTATAAATCTAACAGCATTGCTGATTTCTATGTGTGTGGTTTTTTTTTACTTTTCTTTTATCAAAACAGGGTAAAATGGGTACATCTGTTAAAACCAGTGTTAAATACATACTGGCTCGACCGCAGACGAGCAAAAAGGAATCATTACCGTCACTTGGCATGGATTTATCTTGAATCATTAGATTTACAGACCTTTACAGCTTCACTAGAACGTCTATTAAAATGGCAATACATTACTAAACAACTAAGCTGTAGTGCCTCTTCACCTCACTGTACAATACCTTGTGCAATACTTTTTGTAAATAGTCAACAGTGCAATAGACTCAATACTTGAAATGTGCAATTCACTTGTATTTTTATTTTTTATTCCTATTTATTCTATTTATCCCCTTTGTATATTTTATTTATATTTGTTTCTGTATTTATATATATATATATATATATATATATATATATATATATATATATATATATATATATATATATATATATATATATATATATATGTGTGTGTGTGTGTGTGTGTGTGTGTGTGTGTGTGTGTGTGTGTGTGTGTATGTATATATATATATATATATATATATATATATATATAAAACAATTCTGTAACTGTAACTTCGGTCGTTGCTGTGCTTTTTTTGGAAATCGAATTTCCCAGAGGAACCCACCCGAGGGATTAATAAAGTTCTATCTTATCTTATCTTAACTTAAATGTGGTAAATTGTGAGCATAATGTGCTTTGTGTGAGGTATGAGTAGGCTGGTGAAGAGGTATTGTGTCTCTAGTGGTGGCTTTTGAAAAGGAAATGCTAGCAGGCATAATATAACAAGCCATTCATCCTGAGTGTGAGCGGACAGAGGGCGGGTGAATGAGCCCTGGGCTCCCTCTGCAGCAATAACTGATATTTCCTCCTCATTGCCTTTTCATTCTCTTGCTGTTTCTCACCTAGCAAATCTCCGATTCTACCCTCTGTGCTTCACAGTTTGGCTCCCACATCAATTTCTAATGCTAATAAATAATAAAAATGCTAATAAGGTGGGCTACGATGATCCGCAACACATGCGCTGTGAACAAAAGTTCTCTTTTAAATAAACTTTACACAAATATAATATTTCCTGTAGGATAGACCATCTGAATTTATTGCTATGAGTAATGAAGCCTGCACGGGTAGGGAAAATGTTCTTATTTCCTATTATCAATCTGGAGTGGCGTTCTAACACCGCCAGGAAATGAGTAATTAAGTCTGAAATGCGGGTTAATACATATTACTGTGGTATGAGTTAAAATGTCATTGCTTCCATTGACTGCACAGACATATCCCAGGCCCCACTTATACCTTCAACACCTCTCTTTTACCTTTGCATCCCTGTGATGCGCTCATGGTGCAGATGTGAAGTTGCCCTTGCCGGACTAAAGTATCTAGCAAGCCCGACTGAAGAGGAGCGTGCATAAACAGAGGGACATCTTTTTAAACAGCTCATCAAAAATCGCCAAACACGCAAGTTGGTTCCGCGCAGTTTGTCACACAATGTGTCTGCTAGCTAAAAGGTACAGTTCTCCCAGCAAGAGAAAATGGTAAACGGCCTGTATTTGTATAGCGCTTTACTAGTCATCCACCCATTCACACACACATTCACACACTGGTGATGGCAAGCTACATTGTAGCCACAGCCACCCAAAACATACAATGTAACCAAGTAGTAGGGTAGGTTGTACGAATAGAGCTCATTTTGTTTGTTAGCATTTAACTCATTCTATGAAGAAGTATAGAAATGTACTATAAGACGTTTACTTCTGTTATTCAAAGGTTGCATGTAGCAGCACAGCTAATTACAGCCTGTACACAAAGAAAAATCTACTGAAGCTCCCATAACAAACGAATATGCGACTTATTTTCTAAGTCACTCTTTTCCTCGAGCTGCACTGAGGTTTCTCTCGCATGCAAAATCCCACTTTAACCCCTGATCATAAGGACAAATTATTCTTCTTCAAAAGCGTCTTTCCATGTGACACTCCCTCGACTCCCCCATTGTCCATTTTCTCTTCCTTTCCAGCATATGGAGCACTTTCTCTCTCTTTTCTACATCTGTAATACCACTTTAGACTCTTTATTTTCCTTTCCCTCTTCACACTCACTTAGCAAAGTCATGCTCACTTCCGAGAAGGGCCAAGTGCTTCTCTTTGACCTTCAACACCGAGTCCACAGAGAGGCAGTGGAGTGGAGGAAAAATGCCCATCAACTGCCTCGACACAGACGGTACGGAGTTGGTTACATAGACGCACATCACCTATTTGTGTCTTCTTTCCACTAAAGTGCGCGTTTATGGTTTTGCCCTGCTGATGTGTGTTCCCGTCCTCCTCCGAGCTCGGCGGCTGGCAGTTCATTGCCATTTATCACCCTGTCAGTTCTAATGCTGCTGCATGTAACCAAACAGCCATGACAGGGCCCCCGTTTCTCAGGCATGTAACTTAATTAATTAGCTGTGTAGCAGCTCGAGTGATTGACGGGGCTTATATGCTGCGGTGACTTTGCACATACCAGTTTTGCCTCGTGAATTAGGATGGCGAGGATGTGTGTGCACCTGTGCACGGGAAAGCGCACGTTGCTCCGTATATGTTCTTCTGTCGTATGTGTGACGGCCTTTATATGCTCCCACATCTACATCACTGCTTTCCATAATGGGTACGTTGGCGTGTTTGCAACTGTTTAATACTTGTGTGCACTTATTTATGTCTTTTCAAAGGTTACATCACTGTTCTGCTTGATAACAAAAGGCAAAGTTAAGATTTTTTTTTCTACTGTGATTACATTAATTGCCCAATTAAGATTCAGCAACTCAGCAAACAGACCTTGTGTCAGACTGAGTAAAGATAAACACTCATTTAACTTTTAAGGGAATTTAGTGTGTTATCAAAGCAGATATAATAAAAAACATACTTTGCATGCTGTAATTACACTGGAAGCAATTAATCTAAGTCAGTAAAGTGGCAAAATAGGATGGTGAAAAATGAATACCACTAGTTGTTGTTGAAGAATTGAATTCTGAAGGTTAAATAGAACTTGTTCAGTTTCTGTGTGTCCCTTTTCACCCTGTTCATACCTCCTGTTTGTCGTGGAGTATGACTGTGCCGGCCTGCTCCACCACTTCGAACATCATGACGCTACACAAGTCCCTCCGCACGGACATGGTCATGTTGGCAAAGGCAGGCAGCTGGTGCATGAACTCCAGCAGTTGCTCTGTGTTGCACAAAAAGTAAGCAGCAGAGAGAAGAAGTCAAATGAAAAAGAAGGAGGAACAAGCATGAAAAGACCGTGCACAGACTAAAGCGATGTGTCTCAGGTGTTCAGGGCAAAATGCACATTGATTTTTTTCTTCTTCCCCCACCACAGACAAACTGCAACATTTCCAAAACGATCTATAGATTTTTAAATGGTCTGCAAGAAAATGTTACTCATATACTTCACCAGAGCAACTGCCAATGTCAATACAAACACAAAACATTTTAGGATGCTTGTCGTCTCAGCCCTTGGTGCTCTGAAATGCTGTAAAAACTCGTGATTAAAATAGAAAAAAAAATAGAAGAGGACTTGCAGAACTCCAAGGACAATGCTGCATTGCACACCAAAATTTTAATCTCTAAATCTTATTAAATTGGGCTTGAGCGTTGGCACACTGCTGCTGACAAACAAACAGCAAACATGCCTCCACATCAGCTCTTAAGTCTTAAATCTAACCCCTCCAAGCACAAGTGGATCAGCGCGCACTACTAGTTTTTATGACTCCTCAGAAACATTTACAAGTTCTACCTTTCCTCTTCATCTTCCCTCTGCCTCCTCTGCACTGCAGCTGAGAGCACAGTGACCCAGCTCCAACCTGCAAACTATGCTGCTTGGCTCAGTAGCTCCTTTTTACTCCTCTTGGTGTTAACACCTCGTTCAAATCTTCCCTTTTCTTAGTAAAGGAAAGTAGCTTAAAGTGCAACGCGTATAGAGTTTTCCATGGGAGGAAAACAATCATAAAATGTAGATTTATCACGTTTAAAAAAAACACTAGGAGCTAAGCACCAAAACTCTAAAGGGTACCAGAGGGTTCATTTCGATGACTGCCAATTGTCCTTAAATCTGGTTTACAGCCTCTCTATCTTGTGATATATTAAAAAAAATAAAATATTACATCAGTTATCCCTTTATAGTAATTTATTACATTTTTAGGGGCCAACAAAGGTGAAAAATGTAATAGAAGTTCCAAAAAAAGGGAGAGAAAAACAAAGATCCTGATTTTCGAAACTTTAAGTGCCCTCTCCTGCTTTATTTTTCTTTTAACCATCTCATCAGCCCCAAGGACGTATTCATCAACCGCCTGGGAAAAATGTCTTTTTAAAGCCCAGAAAGCCCAGCGAAAATATTTTTATCTGTTTATTCAGGAAAATTCTTTCAGAGAGTTTCTGAAAAGCATCAAAAAAGTAACTAATGACGTGAAATAGAATAATAAGAGTTGGTTGAATTTGGGTTCAGCCTGTTATCCCTTCAGTTGTTCTCTGTGTCAGGTATTTCCTCTCAATGAGCTGTGCTTGTAATGCTGAAGGCCATGAGAAGGCCAGCCTTCCAGCAGGCACGCAGCAGGCCAGGCCTTTGCTTCTCTCAGCTCTCTGATGCAAGCCCCTCCTTTAGGACCCCACTTGGTTCTGTTAATGAGGTTGCCTCTGAGTGCCTGCTTGAAAATACAGACTAGTGTTTTGGGACAGCTGCAAGGGGTCTTTATGAGAGAGGGAAATTTGTATATCACTCATCTCTCATTCTGTACTAAATGAGTCTAAAAATAGCCACTGAGACAGCCCGAATCTGTCAGTTTATTTTAAGTCACTTTTATCCCAATTCAATCGAATCAAAGTTGTCAAACTGACCGATGTCGTCGTCATTGCGGTCGACAGGATCTTTTTCTAGACACTCTCGGACCAGATCTCGGCCTAGGAGAGTGTCCGAAGCTCTCTCCAGGTCCTCATCTTCCTCCTCCTCCTCCTCACTGTCCACTGCAGCCTCTGGAAGTCCAGAAAGGTCGACATCCCCCAAATCACTCTCTGTGGCCTGGGAGCAAAACACAAAGAACGAAAAACTGAATATTGGTCGGTTAGTAACATCAAAAAAAGGAAGGAAGAAGTCTTTGAAGTCCATCATGTCTCATTTAAATGACAAATGAATTGAACATTTTACATTTTAAATGTGAAGGCTCCTTTCTTATGGCTTATGAAAAAGATTAAATTATGAAATTCAATCGCTTTTGATGGGGCTAAAATTGCCTCAGCGTCAAATGGCTCGACTCTCACATCATTCTCGAGCTTCCAATTCCCAAAATAACGTGACCTAGAAATTCAAATTGGGGGTATTGATATTTACAATGACAAGAGTCCTCTCAGGCCTTGTAAAGAGGAGTATGCCATTACAAGACAGTTTAAAAAGCACAACACGGTGAGCAATTATTTGCAATTATTGAAAAAATGAAGAGCATGAAAGACGTGCGACTGTGATGACATAAAGACTAAAAAAAAGCCTTATTGTTCATAATTTCTAGCATTGACGGCTTTTCAGTAACAATTTACTCGCACGAAACATAAAAAAGGATAACCTTGGAAAAAGCAGCTGTAGCAGCGACCGTGAGCTGCACCCAGACACCAAGTGCCAGACTACAAAAAACCAGGCCAACAGCCAAATATTTAAATCCATTCACTCATAATTCATATTTCACAGCATTTCTCCTCTGCGAGGCAGACAGATGGTTGGAAGAGTATGGATCTAAAAGGGCATGAGGCCATTCATGTCAGTTGGGAATTGAACCGTCAACTAAAGGTGAATCGAGGAGCTCTCTGGTGGTAGTGGCAGCGCTACCGGCCGTCTGTTAGCTTTTTTAGGTGGGCCTAAAAAAATCTGGAGAGCTAAGCCTGATTTAACCCCTGCTTCTGTCTGCTTTCCAAAATAATGTGAATACATGTGCTCATTTAGCCACATAATTCACTTAGACCTCCAGCATTTATCCTGTTTACTGAAAAAGAGATATTTTGTTAAATAACCACTCGTTACAACTAAGGTATGCAGAAGAGCACCTCTGAACACATGGTGATCCTAGAAGCAGATGGACTACAGACGAATGTGATTTCTGCAGCGACGTTAACATGTCAGAGTCAGAATTTGGTGTAAACGTCGTTGAATCTATCCTGCTTTGTGTCAACGGTTCAGGCTGCTAGTGAGGGTGTAAAGGTGTGTGTGTGGGGGGAGTATATTCTTGGCACACTTTGGTCCTCGTAGTATCTGATCTTTATATCCATATTCCAATTGATGCTTCTAACAGAATAGCGCTTGAACGTGACAGTGAGAACACTGTACTCAAATAGCTTCCATACTCACCAGACAGAGAGCCCCTTGGGGATGTGGTGGAATGGGAATTGCATCATGGATGTGCAAGCGACAAATCTGCAGCAACTCTGTGATGCAACCAATTCAACATGGACAAAATCTCTGAGAAACATTTGCACCTTGTTGAATTTGAGGCAGTTCTGAAGGCCAAAGTGGTCATACAATACTAAATGTAAGGTGTGCCTAATAAAGTGGCCAGCAAAATACATATTAATTAGCCTTAGCTTGAACAAAAAAAAAAAATCCCAACAATATTACCCTAAATTTATCAGTAACTATTGTGCGTTTATCTCTTCATTTGCTCAGCTACATTATTCGTTTTTTCTTCATCTTCATTCTTTCTACATTTTGGATTTACAGTTGAAAAGACAGGCAGAGATATATTAGCTGTTGATATCTGGTGGGGAAAAGTGAATTTCCTAGTCTATAGATTGTAAGATGGCCTTGCCAGCTAGCAATACAATCAAGCTCTTAGGCTCTATGGATAGTTGGGACATGGCCAAAGTGTTTTTTATGTTTTTCCAACCCAAGGGTATTGAGCTAATAGTCCATTCAAAGTTCAGGCCTGCTGTTGTTTTTATAAATTAGGTTGAAGAAGCCATTTAGAGGACTTTTAAAACACACCTGCTCCTCAGACCTTTCCTGTTCCCGGATAGTGGATGAATTTAATCTGGTTGAATATAAGATGGAAAAAAAACAAGCCAGGAAACATATGCGAACATAGATGTGCAGCTGGACTTTTTAAAACGTGCTTTCCTCCTCTTGTAATAATTAAATGACACGGCAGTATATGGAGCATCTTTAACACATTGAACTGTCGAAAGGCTGATTTTTTTAAATTAACTGTACAAGATCTAACATAGGAAACTTTATTTCCCTTCTAATTATTAGTCCATGCAGTTAATATGTCTCAGAGACTAAGACAAAATGCAAAAAGCCTTTTAACAGAAACATTGTAGGTAGTGTGGGAGAAAAGGGGTAAAAAGAGACAAAAACTCATTCTCTTCCTCCTCACCGACATATCAGTCAGTGCTTCTGAGAGCCCAGTTCATTCAGAATGCATCGTCTGCCCTTTCAGGCCAATACCCCTGGTCTCAGATCAAGTCTGAGGCAGGGGGACATTTCTTAGAAATGTGGCATCAGATCTACACGAACCACTGCATTTTACCACGTCCCATCCCCAGAAAGGAGGCAAAAAGGTTCAGGATATACCACGGCCAGGAGACGAACAAGCATAAGAGAGGATTACGAGGAGTTAAAGAAAGTGATGAAAAGATGAGGAGAAAGAGGGAGGTGAGCTGCTGAGTGTTAAGCCGAGATAAAAGAGGGAGCGGAAGGAGGAAAAAAACAAAAAGAACGTGTAAGAGAAAACCCACAACAGATAGCTTTTGCTGCACTGACAGCTGAGGATCACAGCTGAGTGAAGGGTCAGCACTTTAAGACAGCTGTAAACAAACACAGAGCCGGGTCAGCGACAAGTGATGGGATCAGATGCGTGTGATAAATATCTAATCTGAGGATGAACAGAGTGAGTCTCTGTGTTAAACGTTTGACCCGGGCCGACCTGACTTACATCAATCTGCAGTCACAGCCTGAGAAAGAAAGGGGGTAGGATTTCATTTTATTTATTTTTTTAATTCAGCAAGTCTCCCCCCTCACAGTCATTTGTGGCGATTTCCTCAGTTTGTCTGCTTTGATCACTCTCCCGTGTTACCTAACCTTATCTTTCACCAACGTTATCTTGTTGGCGAACGTTTTGTTATGCGTTGTTGTAACATTTACAGTATGTACTGGAACCTAGAAAAAAAACATAAGCTGCATTAACATTCCCGGGTGAAACAAACAAATTAGTTTTGTGGCCAGCAGAGCCCACAGATCGCACCAGCACATCAACTAACTCATTAGTGTGTGGCAAACAGGCCACGCTGGTTCCCATTAAAGCCAGCAGAACTAACAAGCCACTGTCAAAAAGGACGTCTATACACATATTCACAGACGTGTGCAGAATATAGCATGTAGGTTGTAAAGTGGGGGGAAGATAGCTGAAAGACAGTGCCGAAATGTTAAATTTCGTGCAACTTTCTGTGTAAAGAGGGGGGATTAGGAGAGCTAAGGGATTAAAATGATTACATGGAAAGCTTATGTTTGCTTTTATGGGTTACTGATTTGCAATCACTCACACAGTCTACACTTAAAAGCTTGCTCAACTGCCAAAAATGTTGCAGGAATGTTAGACAGATACAAAGACAAAGGCTCTTCTTTGGCTATTTTACTTTTACACGTAGGAATTTCCCTTATGTAGATTGAGCTGTTCTACCTGCTGTAGCTCAGCTAAAGATGGAGCTGTAAGTGTTAGGTTCATTTTCTACATGTGACCTTTAATCTGCTGCAGGAAGTACAGAGGGGGACGAGTCACCAGGACGCACAATAATTAGAGAGACAAAAAGGATTAGAAGGAAGGTGGGCGGAGGGTTGATTGATAAACTGAGAACACATGAAGATGGAGAGAATTCACCTTTCAGCAAAACACACGACCAGAAACAGTAGACAGGGTTTTGTCACAGGACTGGAAAGAGTTCATTCAATTAAAAGCTTGTTTGCAGTAAAAGCATGAGGATACTTCAAGTAATTTGTGAGACAAGAGTAGTTTTAACTGACTGGCTGGATCCTATTTTACATAATACTGACTTTTTATAATGAATTTGAACAATTAAAGGAAAGAGAAGAGGAATTTGGCAAAATGAAAGGGAAAAATAATCAGCTTTGTGGAAATTTGTATCCATAAATCCATATTTATGTGTGGGTTTATTTGCAAATAAATACAATAAACTTTTACCACAAACAGGGAGGTACCCACCTGGTAAATATCTGAAAGGCTGCTGCTACCCGAGTCACTGGCGATACTGCATCCCGACTGGCTGGGCGGCATGTGCATCACCTGCTGGTGGGCATGGTCTGTTAGGTGCATCTTATTGAGATCGGCAGGAAGCTGCTCAGACAGAGAGGAAGTGGGAGATACAGAAGAAGACAAACAGAGAGGGTGAAGAGGATATGAGTTCAGCTGAGGCAAACATGCACAAGGTTCAAAAGAGGCAAACACACACACGCACAGACACAGTTAACAGTGACAAACACACACACACACACACACACACACACACACACACACACACACACACACACACACACACACACACACACACACACACACACACACACACACACACACAGCTGTTTCATCAGGCTGAAAGCCACAGCTGGTTTCACATGCTCCGGGCTAATTAACCTGAAGACGATGGAGCTCAGGATATTTCACATTGCAGTGAATTATGAGCCGGGGTGCAGACAGATACGATATCTGGTACACTGTGAAGGTTTGGAGGTTGCTTTGATATTTTTGGAGTGACCTCAACAAAAACAATTAAACAGTAAATCCTGGTTTCCTCGTTACACAGACAGCTTACACATGTACAGAGTACACACAAGGACACAGATGAATACTCAAACTTCAACAGATGGAAATGTATTTACCCCCCTCCCTCCCTCCCTCCCTCCCTCCCTCCCTCCCTCCAAAAAAGGCAGAAATAAGCACAAAAGCACATGCATGAAACTCCAAGTTAATCAATTAAATCAGAAAATACACCAAGCAACAAAAAAGACAGTAAATAAATAAATGTGTCTACTTCCAGAGAAGAAGACAATTTCCACAAAGACGTGTGAGCTTTGATACAAACAAAATCAATATTGTTTTTATTTTGTTATCACGTTTGCTGAAAATTGCCCACATACACTCAAAATCTGAGCTGCTGAGAGCTCGCTCTCCAATAACACTAAATCCAGATACAGAATGAGGTAAAGCTGTCAGTCAAACAGTCAAGAGGCTTCCAAAGGCAAGAGCATCAAAGTGCTGTAGTGTTAACTGAGCGCAAAGGCGCAGAACCAGCAACCTCACCGGTGTAACCTATAAACATTTCCGTAGCCTTCAGTTTGCACTGAACCGAGACGCTTCACATACCACAGAGCCACTTCAAGCACAGAGGGGGACGAGTCACGAGTTTCCATATTGTGAATTCCAAGTCTCTTTAGAGAAATTTGTATTAACTGGACGCCAAATAATTCCCAAATGCACATCACAGTACACATCACTAGGAAACCTGCTTCAAAAACAATAAAATGCCCCTCAATGTAGAGATTTTCAGGGAAAATAAAATAGAAAAAAGTTCTTAGTGAAGTTGAGAATGGCGGCACTCTTCGATCAAAGACCGAGCAGCTCTGCGAGACTGGAAACAAACACCAGTGTCTGAAATGTCAGGTGCTGATTTTACTACAAGTTTATTAAATCAAGGCTGGAGAGGCTCAGAATTAGAAAACAAATGTTGCATCTACTAAACAGCTGTGGAAAAGAAAAGAACTGGCCTAAACTCAGATGAGGATGACAGAGTGTGAGTCTGAGGAATTAAAAACATTTCGTTAAACCTGTTTAACCTCAATTTTATGTGCAGGCGGACCAATGTCCGTGCTCCCCTCTCTGCACCGGGAGCAACCCAGACGATCTTTAAAATCTCAAGCCTTACCAGTTTGGGCCGGGGCAGTGTCAGGGTTAGGGAGGACGTCCTCCTGCGACACTTTGCGAACCTACAGCACACCTCCTCCATCGTCACATCAGACCGCACTTGCCTTCCAAACGCACACATAAACACTCATTTTAAGTCTGCGCGTATAACCTATGGTGGGAAAAGACTCACCAAGCCAAACTGAAGCTAGGCGAGGCTGCACGGAGCCAGGGTACCAACATGCAATATTAAAGACGTTGAGTCTGGGGGTACGCCACCCCCCACCTCTTCTAATAGGCCTGCTGGCCTCTACAACCACATTCACATAGAGGGGTGGAGTTTAAAAAGTGTAAAGGCTTGTTCTTAATGTGCGTTGTATTCAAAATTAACTATTTTTTCTATTCTGACATTTCATGTTTTATCTGGATGCTTTTTAAAATGCAATTTTGTGAAATATGTTTGCTATATTGTGAACTTAAAAATCAAACACTTACATGTTTCACTAGACCACTACACTGTTTTGGTTTTTTTAAATTGAGAAACTCTTCTCGCAGAAAACAGTAGGTACATTGTAAAATCAAAGTGTCTTGCAGACAAATCTACCTGCCAGTTCTTTACTGCATTTTTACAGGCAAATTAGTTTCAAGTGCGCTTATTATTCTGCATTCCACTCCACACAGTGTGCCAGCCTGTGCACAGCCACCTTTTACCCTGAACCTGGAATGAGAAAGAGCTCATCCTCAAAAACTAGAGCTACAGATGGTAGTGAAGCAAAAGCCATTTAGGAAATTATTTATTATTTATGCATGAATTCTTGGACTAAAACCTGGCCATGAGAGGCAATCAGCCCAATTAGGACCAGTATTAATCCATTCACTTTTGTTTAACCCTGTTAGCTTTGCCCTACAGATTCAGTCTCCCTTACATACACTTAAAAAGAATCTGACAGCACTCGGCTAAAGTACTGTCTAAAACTACAGAACCCTAATAAATTTGTCGCAGAGCGTTAATAGTCCTATTAGTGACACTTAAATAGCAGGATTCTAATTACAAAGTGTGCTTTTGTATCATTCACATGCACATAGTGAGTCAGGCCTGAGGTTTAAGTCGTGACTAAAGGAGCATTTAAGTGAAATCCATTTACTATTAAGTACAGCTATATAAGCATATTGACCAGTAGACAACATGTATTCCATGTATTAAGTCTGTTTTGATGCTATTGACTAAATTCCACACAATCATCCATAAACAGGAGAATTCGCCAATCTTATTGTTGAGCAACACTCTTTGCTGTTTGTTGCGCTTCTTTGTGAATAAGAAGGAAGAGAAAAAGTGAGAGGGAGGACAGAGAGCGACTGCTAATTTCATTACAGATAAATACTTATTGATTTCTGCGTGATGGAGCAGTTATCAGGCAGTGATGATGAAACTCCCACCCTCATTCATTCAACAGATTTCACACAGAGGTAGAAACTAATGTATCAAACTGCTCACCGATCGAGACTCACAAACACACCCTAAGAGGATATTAACGAGGAAAAATGTTGATCGCGATCGATTAGCTGGTTAAGTTCAAAGGGGTCCAACAACAAATTGATAAAGTAAGTTGCGACAGCAGAAACTTGAGAAAACACAAGACTTGGCTGTGACTTTTAATTAAGAAACATCAAATCAGAATCAATACCTGTCTTTCTGAACTGCACAGTTTCACAGCTTGAGAGGAAATGTTGGCTACTTTAATCATTTTGGCCTCAACTGTCTTCAGTTCATCAAAAATGTTGCATTTTTTCCCAAGAATGCTTTAATATGGCATACTGCATATGCTGCAAAAAGTTACCGGTCACCATGGTTTAATCCTGCTATAATTCAAATTAAGTTGGAGTTTAAGGGGTTTGTCGTGGAAATCTGCAATAATTTAGTACATTTCCCTCTCGATGACGCTACCCTTTCAACCACAAAAAGACCCTGTAACTTTCAGCAGTGCTCACTTAAAGAACATCAGCACAGAATCTTTGGCATCTTTGGCACAGAACTGCAAGTTACTACAGTAGCTATTAGAGTAGCTGAAGCTAAATGTCACCACACTAATGCACCAGAATGATCGACTAATCTCTATAAACCAATTCAGTACTTGAACATGAAGAACCTGTCAACAAGGAGGTCAATTTTTAGTACTGCAAATTCTCCAGTTCCTGTCTTGTAGCACAAGAACTAATGACAAATCGCATTTGAGCAACCTTTGGCTGCATACGACCAAAGGAGGGAAATACATTAGCCGAAATGTAATCTCAAAACCATAGGCTGTTGTTTGGCAATGATCTGGCTTTTTATTAGCTTTCAAAAATGTTATCTGCAATTGTAATCAACGTCCAGTACAAGGAAAAGTGCTGGCTGCTACAGAAGCCCTCACACACTGGCTGGTGTCCCACAGCTGAAGGATGCCCAGACTATAACCTACTGACTCTCTATATCAAGGATGCAAAGAAAGACGGATGATTCAATCATTATCTGATAACACACAACTTAATCTGCAGGTAAAATTTAATCTTTTACAGGCAAAAAGATTAAATTCTCAATAAAAAGTTTAAACTCTGATGTGTTTTAGAACGTACAAAAACACGAACACGTGTCTTTGTGGGTTTCGCAGAGAGACTAAACGGTTAGAGGGGTGAAAGTTGACTGATGGTGGAAGTGAATAATTGTGGCTCCCATTCACACAGACTTAATCCTGCTCTAATCCCCCTCCTTTCCTCTCCCAACAGGCCAAACCACGAAGTAGGGGGGTGGGGTGTCGGGGTCTCCCATTCTCCTCATGCATTAAGGATGAGAGTTGGGAGATTAAATATAAATGTGAAAGGTTCCTTCAGCTGTACAATTCTATCATGTCAACGAGCGGGCACAATCACAGGAGGCTCGAGCAGACTCTATACATTACCAAACAAGCCGAGCTTTCACAGCAGCAATTATTTATAGAGCCAGATTAACTTGAGAGAAATAATGGGTGTAACGCAGACGTAGTCTAAGTAAGATGGCCAAAGATGGTGGGAATTCATTTGGAGCTCCCAGATCACTAGCATGTTGCAGATGACCCACAAGCCAAGATAATTTACCCGAGTTGACCAATTCATTCGTGCATGAGTTATACTCATGATGACGTTCCAACATTATTGTTTTATGTTCAAAATCTCCATTTAAAACTTTCAGTAGATGTACAGTGTTGTTGTTTTACTTCTCATAAAATCATCCAGTAAGCCACAATAAAGACTTTGTGGGTAGAAACTAATATAACTAGACTGCATCTGAATAAAAGCCAGTGGTTACATAAAATCATAGCTCATTGCAATCTAACCACCTAAATAAGGGCATTTCCTCCAAAAGGGAGAAATAATTAGTTATCCATTGATAACTCTGTTGTCACACCCTCCCCTCAGGTTAAGAGTCTTGGTGTCATTCTCGATAGCACTCTGTCCTAGCACGTAAATAATATCACTCGGTCTTCCTACTTTCATCTCCGTAATATTAACCATCTTCGTCCCTCACTCACACCACACAGTACCGCCATACTTGTCAGTGCTCTTGTCACATCTCGTCTGGATTACTGTAATTCTCTTCTCTATGGTTTACCTCATAAATCCCTCCATAAACTGCAGTTGGTTCAAAATACAGCTGCTCGTATTATTCCCAGAACTAGATCCACTGAACATATAACACCTGTTCTTAAACAGCTCCATTGGCTCCCAATTCACCTCCGTGTCAATTTCAAGATCCTGCTTCTCACTTTCAAAGCGCTTCATAACTTTGCTCCTCCATATCTACCCGATCTTCTCCATACAGTGGGGCAAAAAAGTATTTAGTCAGCCACCGATTGTGCAAGTTCCCCCACCTAAAATGATGACAGAGGTCAGTAATTTGCACCAGAGGTACACTTCAACTGTGAGAGACAGAATGTGAAAAAAAAAAAATCCATGAATCCACATGGTAGGATTTGTAAAGAATTTATTCGTAAATCAGGGTGGAAAATAAGTATTTGGTCAATAACAAAAATACAACTCAATACTTTGTAACATAACCTTTGTTGGCAATAACAGAGGTCAAACGTTTACTATAGGTCTTTACCAGGTTTGCACACACAGTAGCTGGTATTTTGGCCCATTCCTCCATGCAGATCTTCTCGAGAGCAGTGATGTTTTGGGGCTGTCGCCGAGCAACACGGACTTTCAACTCCCGCCACAGATTTTCTATGGGGTTGAGGTCTGGAGACTGGCTAGGCCACTCCAGGACTTTCAAATGCTTCTTACGGAGCCACTCCTTTGTTGCCCGGGCGGTGTGTTTTGGATCATTGTCATGTTGGAAGACCCAGCCTCGTTTCATCTTCAAAGTTCTCACTGATGGAAGGAGGTTTTGGCTCAAAATCTCACGATACATGGCCCCATTCATTCTGTCCTTAACACGGATCAGTCGTCCTGTCCCCTTGGCAGAAAAACAGCCCCATAGCATGATGTTTCCACCCCCATGCTTCACAGTAGGTATGGTGTTCTTGGGATGCAACTCAGTATTCTTCTTCCTCCAAACACGACGAGTTGAGTTTATACCAAAAAGTTCTACTTTGGTTTCATCTGACCACATGACATTCTCCCAATCCTCTGCTGTATCATCCATGTGCTCTCTGGCAAACTTCAGACGGGCCTGGACATGCACTGGCTTCAGCAGCGGAACACGTCTGGCACTGCGGGATTTGATTCCCTGCCGTTGTAGTGTGTTACTGATGGTGACCTTTGTTACTTTGGTCCCAGCTCTCTGCAGGTCATTCACCAGGTCCCCCCGTGTGGTTCTGGGATCTTTGCTCACCGTTCTCATGATCATTTTGACCCCACGGGATGAGATCTTGCGTGGAGCCCCAGATCGAGGGAGATTATCAGTGGTCTTGTATGTCTTCCATTTTCTGATGATTGCTCCCACAGTTGATTTTTTCACACCAAGCTGCTTGCCTATTGTAGATTCACTCTTCCCAGTCTGGTGCAGGTCTACAATACTTTTCCTGGTGTCCTTCGAAAGCTCTTTGGTCTTGGCCATGGCGGAGTTTGGAGTCTGACTGTTTGAGGCTGTGGACAGGTGTCTTTTATACAGATGATGAGTTCAAACAGGTGCCATTCATACAGGTAACGAGTGGGGGACAGAAAAGCTTCTTACAGAAGACGTTACAGGTCTGTGAGAGCCAGAGATTTTCCTTGTTTGAGGTGACCAAATACTTATTTTCCACCCTGATTTACAAATAAATTCTTTACAAATCCTACCATGTGGATTCATGGATTTTTTTTTCACATTCTGTCTCTCACAGTTGAAGTGTACCTCTGGTCCAAATTACTGACCTCTGTCATTATTTTAAGTGGGGGAACTTGCACAATCGGTGGCTGACTAAATACTTTTTTGCCCCACTGTACATACTCACCCCTTCGTACACTCCGCTCTTCTTCAGCTTCCCTTCTGTCAGTTCCACCTGCTCGCCTGACTACCATGGGACTCAGAGCCTTTAGTTGTTCTGCCCCGAGACTTTGGATGCACTTCCACTTGCTCTACGGACCACACACTGTCTCACCACTTTTAAATCACTACTCAAAACCCATTTGTTTAGAATTGCATACACCTGATCTGTCTTAGGCCATTTTTACCTTGCTCAATTTTTTATATTTGCTTTTATACTTTTATGACTGTTTATGTCTAAATTTTATCTACCATGTTTGCTATATATACATTTTTCTTATGTTTTTTATGGTATTGTTTACATGCTACTGTAAGGTGACCTTGAGGGTCTGAAAGGCGCCTATAAATAAATGTATTATTATTATTAAAAATACATTATCAACATTGAAATTATACCTCTGCATCTTAAGCCTTCTTTATAACTACATTTGTCTTTCTGGAGACCCACTTAAGTCCCCGAAAGCAGAATAAAGCATTCAGAATATATTATGATGGTTTCTTCTTTCCCATCTTCTAGAGACCCCCCCCCCCCCCCTTACTTATTGCATCCAGTTTTAAGAATGAGATTAACTGGTTGTGAGCATGACTGCTATGTTCCACCTATTACCTCAGTGGTAAAGTGGGCTATAAAGCTCAGACTAGCCATTTGCCAGCAGAGACCAGAGACTGGCTTTCTTAAAAAGCATTTTAGTGCTGGAATTATCTTTGCTAGGTTGAGTTTGAGAGATATGTTGGGGTCTCGATGGTTTTTGGAAATCCTGAAGACATCACCGAGTGACATGGGCTATTTAGCATAGTGCACTGGTTGATTTGAAATATCATAAAAGTGCCAGAGAAGATGCTGCTTATGTTTTGCTCTAATAAACCTATATGCGCATACACACTGTGTATGACAATTGAATGGCAGAAGACTCCTGAAACTTCACTAAACCACTGATAATCAGAGACTCCTACACACAATCAGATACCTCAACAACAACAACAGAAAGAAACAGAGCAAAGATCAAAAGAAATGCACCACAGAATGAGGCAGAGAAGCAGTGGTGAATATATGAGAACATTACACTGAGATGAACAATGTAGAGAACGAGTAAGCAATTAAAGAAAGTGTGATGAGGCTCATGAATCTTGATAAGGGTGACAATTAAAGTGGGTACAAATAACAATGACACGAACAAAGCTCGATGAATATTTAATGACATGTGATGTGTTTGCAATGAGAAAACAGAAAGACAGCTTTTTGCTAAAGATCAATGGCAAATCCTGATTTTAGCCAAGTCGTATGCATAGTCTAGGCTGGAGAAAAGAAATGAGGCAGGAGCAATCAGTATATTCATGTCTCACTAAACTCAAAGAGAGAGGCAAAGAGTTGCCCAAACTGCCTTTGCAAATACAGCGACACAAGCACCATTTAATGCCTAACGTTTATCACTGTCCTCGTTATTAATAATACCTGAATAAACCAGCCAAAACCACACGTAAAAGTTTATAACTCACTGCTGTAACATCCAAAAATATACAACAAAAACAGGCCATGATGGTTCTTAATATAGACGGAGAGGGTTGAGCCTGACCGAAGTCAAGACTCAAGTGCCATTAATCATCCAGGCAGCCGGGCTGCCAGCTCATGTCTACCACCATGCAGATCTCAAAGTGCCAACTATACACTACTCATAACCTCGGAGCTGACTAAATAAAGCATGGCGACGCATAGTGAGGTCACCAATGGGGTATCTGACACTTAACATGGTTGGCCTGTAGGTGTCAGCAGTGGCAAACAGCCTTGACATGACCCGAGGTGTAGAGCCAAGCTTGACATACATAATGTATATAAACCTATGCCGGCTCAAAACTTCTACTTTAATCACCTAAAAATGATTTGATGAGACTTATACGCTCAGAGATAAACTCATAGGTGTTTATATGTGGAGGTGCTCTCAAGCTGCATCACAAGTGCAAAAATCATATAAGTTCACCAAAGTAATTCAAGACGAGTTTAGCAATATCTTGTTGAACAGAAGCTGTAGGAACCTTCATAACTCTTCCTCCTTACTATTTAGTGCACAATCCTTTAAAACGGGGAGCCTTGGTGACAGTATGTCTTTGACAGATAACAGCTATAACCGTGCAGACTTTGGTCTCAGAGCAGGCTGTTAAACCAGAAACCACATCAGAGACGACAGCAGTGCATCTCCGCACCGAGAAACAATGCTGCTGCCACGCAGCACAAACAGCTTATAATTTCTTTGATGTAACATTCAACGCAAACCCCGAATCAGATTTCCACCGCTTTTCTGCTTTCTCCGCTTCTTTTTCGCCGTTTATCACCACCGGCTCGCATCTTCGTCTTGTGGTTTACACCCTCATTACAAGCGCCGCTGTCTAGTCTCCCTTGTCGTAGTTTCTCACACCTTCTTTTCTGGCCTGAACCCATTTGCTGCCAAGTTTTTGAAGACTCTCTCCATTCTTGCCTTTTTTCCCCCTCTGCTGGTTCAAAAACCCACATTCAAATCAGCTTCAAAGGGAGCAAGGACGAGTAAAAAGGCTGCGAGTAGCCTCATCAGACTAGCTAGGTGAGAACATAGCCTCTGATGTCTGGACAGGGACACAGACACACAAGTACACACATAAATTTTGAAGCTGCGGATTTCGCCCTGTAGTGCTGGAGAAAGCTTTGATCAATTGAGGCCAATGTTAGCTCTAAAGCTGTAACCGGTGGACAGACAGATGGAAAGAGAAAAATACACGCACATATATTTATGCATTTATTTATGTACACTCAGACAGAGTTTACGATACGGAAACTGCACGCACCTATAGGCTTCATTTAGGACAACTAAGATTACCGAATGGGCTCAGCACTACTCCATTACTGGCAAGCCCACAGACGACTGGATTAAGACACAGTGCAGGAAGACAGACGGAGACATGGAGAAAATAGAGGGACCTTAACTGAATGTGAGCGACAGAGACAAAGGGAGACAGAGTCAAAAGAAAGAAGTGCAAGCGAGAGTGAGAAAGGCAGAGTGCAGAATATGATTGAAACTGAAATGAGTGTGTACATGTGCCTTTGTGAAAGCGAGAGATAGAGCAAAGGTAGCAGAGTGTGAGGCAGAGAGTATAAGATAAGAGTGACAGTGTGGGGTAGAATGAGGATGAAGTCAAAGTGTGGGAACTGATGAAGATAAAAAGTCTCCAATATTCTACCTCAGTGCAGACTTCCATATCTCTGGCTATGTGTGTGTGTGTGTGTGTGTGTACACATATGTGTGAGACAGTGTCTGCACCAGCTGGAGCAAGGGGAGATTTAATGAATTGAAGTTGAAATTAGAGGTGACAACTGCAAAGAAAAGCATGTAACATAGAGAGAAAGAGAATGTGTGTGTGTGTGTGTAGTTATGGACCAGATGAGGAGATGAGGACTCAAATACTGCCGAGCAGAGACGACTGCATGTGAATGGATGGATTCCCTCTCGCTCACACACAAACACACCGTCCTGCCTGGCTCTGTTATCTCCATTCAGCTTTACTTTCTAAAAGCTCTTACTTATGGCAAGATAACCCCTGAAATTAATGCCCAGATTGAAAGTGTGTGTTGCTGCCCGACCATATTATTCCCGCCGCACCACAATTTAACATTAAACTCCTGGAAAAAGATAAACTAATCATCCCAGGGAGTATAAAAAGGGATAGTAGTTTTGAAGCCAACATGCATCATCTTAAACTTAATGGGATTAGACACAATATGCTGCTTAGGGAAAGAGGAGGGATAATGTTTTCCCTATATAATCATATATCATTTATGCGGTGGTATCTCAAGCTGCACGATCCTACGGATGCAAAAAACATTCTTCATTTTCTGTCAGAAACGTATGCTAAAAATGTTCTGGAAAGAGAAACTGGGCACTAATCGCTGGAAACTGAAAGTGGGACAACATGAAGGACTTTTTTTTTTCTCCCTGAAATTGAGCTGGGAATTCTCCATCCATCCAAAACTCTCTGAAATCCATCAATTCTCAGTTGAGCAAAAAGAAACTGCATCCTGTGATTTGGCAGGCATAGTTTGCGAGGTACAAGGTTCAACAATCATTGGTTGGCAAGTTCTTAGCTTGGGCAGACATTGGCTGGCAAGTTTCTGCGGTGGATAAACAGCCATTAGCTGGCAGTTTCCACAGCGTGTGCTGCCAGCATTGTGACAGACGGGAAGCTGAATGGCACCAGCACTGCCAAAGGCCTGTGACTTTTGCCCCTGTAGTCCCACGAAAGAAAGAGACATAGAGAGCATGATGACAAGAGAAAGGAAAGATAAACAAGGTAGAAAGTTTTCACGCGTGTAATGTCCTCATTTATTAGATAAATCATCCGCAGAGTCGAAAATCCTGAACACATTACTGTATTGCCAAAACAAAGAGATTAACCTCTGAACAATAGAAAGTAGGTTTTGTGCATGTGTGTCAGAGGGCTTTGTGAGTGTGCGTGACTATTAAGGTGGCAGAACCACCTTAAAATTCAAATAAAATCTTGCGTTGGAATTCCTCTGCCAAGGCGAAAGCTGACCACATTCATTAAAGCTGCAAAGGTGGGGAAAAAAAGGCCTTGGCAGAGGGTGTGCTGTTCAAAGGCTTTCAAATAAGTCCACACAATAATGACAAATCTAAAAATCACCAGGGGGAATGGAGTCATTGTTTTCTAAGATGCAAGTAAATCCCAAATCCTTGGCTCCGAAATCCTGAGCACCACTCCAAAGCCTAAGCGCTAGTTTCTTTTGCGATATTCGTGACTTTTAGGGGATAATATGAGCTATTAGGAGTGATAATAACAAATTACTTATCAGCCTTCCTCCCTTGATTAGCGTGAACCTCAGCAGTCTGGATTTTCTTGGAATGAGATGGCTCTACATGCCAAGTCATCCTACACAATTTTTACTAGACACTCAGTCTGGTGGCTTACACAGTGAAGGAGATAATTAGCATGGGTCGGCATCCCCGCAGTCACTTTCTCTGGCGGACTGGAAGTATTACAACCAGGCTTTAGTGGAAATTCCTTCCAGCTGGCATCTAGCATGCCGTGTGTGTGTTGCATGAGCATGTGCGTATGTGTGGCAGCAGGTAGCAGACGCCAGTCGCTGTCCAAGAGCTGGTTGCTCCTGAAAGGACAACTCAGCCCAGCGCAACCCATCTACCTCCCTCCTCCACCTGCTCCGATACCTGGGTGGAGGGCGCATGAGGAATCAGAAGCTGTGTGGATTACCGTTTTTCCCTGATTAGGCGACCAGGATGAAATTATTTTGGTAAAGCCTAGATCTCCCAGGTATCACTGGATTATCTGACTTTTCCCACCTTGGAGAGAGAGTTATTTAAAGCCTTTTCTTTGCCGTTTTTCATTATATTCCTTTCTTTCTGCTATAGTTCAAATACCTGTACCAAAATAACAGTTACAAAACTGAATACATTTAATCTGTACATTTGGTGTAAATGAGTAAAATGGCACCAATATTTACTGTCGAGAAGCATTTTCACTGGTGCTACTACTTAAGTTTGTATGCATTCTGCAGGCTTTGTACAGTATATGCAACTCATATCTCTCAAATGGATGCTATGAGGGATTATTTTCCCTATCTGTTGGTCAACAAAGGCTTTCAGGGTGAAACACTAACTCTCTTTGGTTTCGTTTAAGCACGCGTATCTGTGTGTGTGTGTGTGTGTGTGCATGCGCACAAAGTTATGTGTGTCACAGGAAGCTACAAGTCTGTCTGAGCCCCTGAGGAAGGTGGGCCATGGCCAGGTCTGCCGGATACAGGAGGGAAGGCAAAACACTGGGCTTTAATACTGATACAAACACATGTGCACTTAAACATACACGCGCACAAAAATATACCATACTGGCCCTCCTGAATTAACAGATGCTTCCTGCCCAGCAGCCAAATCCACAGAGCTTCACACACACACAAACACACACATACAGCACGGCCCTGGCACCCCTACAGGTTGACCCAGAGGCCACTTTAAGGGGGCAGCTCCACCCGTGGTTCTCTTTTGGTGTTTTTGTTAATGTTGGATCCCGTTCCACTCTGTTGGCTCGCACACACCTCAGCCAAACAAACAGAACTAACTGCAGTTTTAGTACCGCAGGAAATTTATTCTACCTCACAAAAACAATGCTTAACAGTAAAGCAAGTACATGCAAACGACCTGCTCTTAACGTCTGAAAAAGTTATTCCCATTTTTATATAAATCTAAAATCATTTGACTCCATTCTCCTGCCACAACGCAGGCTACAGATGTGGATTTGTATTTCAGAAAAGGGTTTTTACATTTGTTTAAATATTCAGTGCCAAAATATTGATGTGCAAGGTGGCTGTAACAATGCCTGAAAGCAGAGGGTGGGGAGAAAAAAAAAAGAAAGACCTTAAAAATTCAACTGAAGTCAAAAGAAATGAAATGTCAAGTCAAGTGTTACTTTAGTTTTAAACAATTTAACTCCTACAAATTAGAAATGCACAAAGGAGGAGAAAATCTTCCACGATCGGCCTCATCATATTTTTTTCCACCCATTCGGGGTTCCCATTTCTAAATGCTTCCCTGCACTCTCCCCTCTCACAAATTCACAAAACAACCAACAGCATATAAAAACCAGCCACATGGCAATCACCCATTTACCCCGTGTTGCATTTATAAATGCCCTTGAAAATTATCCAGTAAAGGCTCTCTGGATCGGCAGGCGGACGAGGGGGATGTGGATCAATAGCAGTGAAATAATGGGAGCAAGTGAAATTGAGTGGGTGGGGGCCATGAGTGGCTGAAATATCAGCACTAGAGTGTGTCTTGTGTGTGTGCTGAGGGTGTGTAGTCTGGCAGTTGTACTTCTTTATATATACAGGTGGAGTCTGTATATATAAAATGAATGTTTTTGCATATCTCTTGTATGTGTGTGGTTACTGTTCTGTGCATTTGCGGGTGTTAAAATGCATACAAGAGTGCAAATCTGCTAAGTTCATAGGTCACATGCACGGCTGTAGATGAGGACACGTGATAAGTGTATGCGCGTGTGTCTGTGTGTGTGTATTTTATGCACAAAGTGTCTCACTTTCACTCCTTTTAATGCTGTAATGTTGACCAGCTTCGGCCAGTGAATGCAAACAGGGCCTGAGTGGGCTTTTCACTCTAAAATTTCAGCCTATCAAAGCTAATGGACAATAATTACACCATTCAGGATACAACACAGGCCCTTTTATGCCACTAACTACTAAAACACTCAATCCCAGAGCGCTCCCCCGCCCCGCTTACTATTACATGAAAAAGAAAAGTGTGGTAAACTACTAAGAAAGCAAGTGCTTTTCCCTTGAGCTGCTTCACAACAGCTTCAACTTTAACATCACACTGTGGTGTGTCGTCATAACCATATCCTGCATTGCAAAAAGGTAAACAGCAGCGACAGTGTGGTTAAAAGCAAATCAGTAAATTGTGAAAACCCGACAAGAACAACCTACCAACCAAATCCGGCTTTAAAATAGCATATAAGTGCACGCGAGCAATCAGTCAGTTGTTTCTGAGTGAAAAGCAAAAAAGATGTCAAACTCAACGAGCATGCTTAGAGTGTCAGTTTGTACCTGGGAGGTACAAAGTCCTTTAATGTTCCATTGGAACAAGTCGGAGCTGGTCCTCAGATACACCAGCTTCACAGCTTAAATGGCAGTGAACAAGGCCCATGACTGACACATCCAACTGCCTACGAGTCCTCGCAGTGTACTTCAATGCAGAGATAAGAGTCCATTTGAACTCTTGCAGTGACACTGGTGTCGATGGGAATGCCACATTACCCACAAAAACATCTATTCTTTGCAGAGAAACAGAAGCAGACTGAATGCAAGTGTGAAGTCTATCTAAATAACCACAGAGTCCACATACGGCTCAACCTGAGTGACCATTCTGACCAACTGAGTAATAAAATATGTCATTTTTATCTAATCTCAAAAAAGCCAAGAGATCCAAATGCAACCTGAAACCTTCATTTTTCACATGGAGAATGATTCAACAGCATGATGACTTAATAACACTGTACAGCATGCTCACAAGTCTGCAACCGCTGCTTTTCTAGTTTTAAGAAATCTTCAAGATTTCTATGAGACACGCTTATGGAAATGAGAAAGAAGCAATGCGTGTTTTTGTTTACAAAGGACTGAAGAGTAATTTATGGCTTATGGGAGGTGAGTAGGGCATGGCTTGGCTTAATGCAATCCATATTGATCTTTATCACCCCTACTTCCTGTGCATATGATATTCTAGACCTCCCCTGGTATGCTAAAAGCTCTCTCTCTCTATTGTTGTCTCTAACTCCAATTCTCCCTCTCCCTCTGCCTTTGTCCCATCGTCTCTCTGGCTCTCTCTCTGGATGCCCCTCCTCCCCATCTATTGAGCTTAAAGGCCACATTACCTTGACTGCCTGTGTGAATTCTGTCAGTTCGTCTATTAGCCTGTCTGCGGGGCGGAGGTCAAGGAAAATCTGTCAGGGCCAATGTGAAGAGGCAATGGCATTACCTCACCTGGCAAAGGTCATGCTCTGAGAGCATAAAAATGGTTTTGTCAACATATTCGTGTACCAAGGGAGCCATGGCTCATCTATCTAATGCTTAATATTTCATCTGCTGATCTCATGATGCAGAGGACCGCAGTACAAAGAGCTTTTTATCATCGACAGCCATTCTGACTTCAACATGTGGGCTGTAGGACATACTAAAAATCAAATATTTATTTATGCTGAAATTTTGGTCAAAAGTCATTAAAGTCAAGTCATTATGGGAAGTGTTTAGAAACTCGTCTCTGCAAAGCATTTTTATTTCGAATATGACACTAAAAGTAGTGTTAAACTGATTTTCCAAGTTCACGTTCATACATGGTGGTAGGAGTGCTGGAGTCCAGCCATGAGTCTATCACATGGCTAACAGTGTGACGAACAACATTCACACTCATTTTAAATCACAAATGTATCCAACAAGCATGTCACTGGGCTGTAGGTAGAAACCAAACCCAGAGAGAAGCCACACAGGGCGAAGGTGGGAACAGGGGAGAGCAGGAGCTTTTTGTTTTTGGGGACTGTGCTAACCACTGCACTGCTGTTTGTTAAGAATTCGTGCCATATTTTTGGCCCTTGGAGGGGGAAAAAAAAGAAAAAGAAAAAAATGTTGAAGGTGCTCAGTTCCTAATCAGCCTTGCATGGATGTCTGGGCATGAAGCCACAGCACTAAGCAAAGGGTCAATAGACTGCACTGACGAATAATTAATCTCCGCATTCCACTCAATAGAGTTTCAGCAGTTTAATATAGCCATCTATCCAGTCTGATCTGATGGTGACGGCAGATCAGTAACTGTAGCTAAAACATATATCATATAAATCTTACACAACATGCAAAGTATTTTGAAAGGTCTATTTACATCAGTTTAAGGTCTTTCAAATCTAATTTGGACCCTGTTAAATTTTACTAAACCAGCCATTCACTTGATCAGTCCCATCTTGCGTGATAACAAGTTAGTGCAGTTTTCCTGTTATTGCTGCAAATAAAGTATGCCAGATGCTTCGTCTCCCTACCTGTCCATCTCCCTGACCTGCCTCGCCTGGGTCTGAATGCTCTGGCACTAAATCCATCATCCCACGCTGGCTCTCCCCTACCAATGCCTCTAAAGCCCCAATACTATTCGACCCAGCATGGGTCCATACAAGCTGATTATGTCAATGTTCAGCAAGATCCATTGATTGCTGAGTGAAGCAAATGCAGCAGTCTGGGTCAGCCACGAGTCTGGACTTGGTGGCCTATGCCAGAGAAATCTGCAGCTGAGGAGGAAATTACTTTCAACCTAAGTTATGTGCTTGTTTTGAGTACGAATCCTCTTATCAGCAATGCGTGACATTTCCTGTTTCAATAAGAAAACTTATCTCATCTAGTACAAGTAAACGAATAAATAAAAAAAAATATATATATATATATATATTTTTTTTTTTTTCTTCACACCACAGCGATCCAGATGGGTAAAACAGCACTACAAGTTGGAGGAAACATGAGTGAATCTGATTTTGAGCGACGGCAAAAAGGAGTCGAAAGAACATACGAGACCTTGGAAGGTTAATAAGTAAAGGGTGGGATTTGGTGCAGAAACAGAGAGCAGAGGTTGGTTTTAGAAGAGTTGGTGTGATTTATAAGACACTGAGGTGCACGTGAGTGAGGATAAAACCCAGCAGGGTAGCAACAGAAGTGGCAGCGGCAGCATCAGGATGACAACAACACATGGGCCCCGTTATTGACGTGTTAATAATAGATGCAGGTAGAGGGAGAAGAAGAGGTGGACAGGCAGAAGAGGACGGAGTCCCTGAGAAAGAAATGAAAGGGGCAAGAGGAAGACATCAGGAAGTCCTCTCGCTAACAGAAATGAGATTTAAAGATACAGTGAGAGAAAACGCAAGTGACAAAAAACAACAACAACAAAAAACAGAGGAAGCTGAGACAGCCCAACAGAGAACTCATGTAAGCAGCAGGGAGGTTCAGAGAGTTCAGCAGCAGAACATTTTGACAAGTCTTCCAGCATCGGGAGGATGTAGACTGAGGTTGTGTTCCACTGGGATGAGCAGGATGTGATTTAAAGGGACAGTTCATCCAGAAACACTGTACAATAAAACTATAAAATCCAAGTAAGACTTTGAAAGCCCCTTATAAAGCATACAACTAACTGCCTTCTAAAGGTGACTATGCCCCCCTCCTCAAAAAAAGACCTCAAGCTTAATGTTCAGGGTGTTTATTGGAGTAAGTAAATATATCTAGGCCTTGATCCCTCAGAAGAGAAACCCAAAGAACAGCTCCACTGGCCTACATTTGGCTGCCTGTCATCTGATGCCAAATTTCCAGCCACTCAGTCAATATTTCAATAACTAACCCTCTGATGTTAGAAGCTGGAGTAAGTGAGCATGGTAAGAGCTGCTTTTTGGAATAATACTGAAAAAAAGACACCTAACATGGCAAAATAAGCTGCTTAGTTTCCATTGTAGGTCATTCACAGGGGTTCCTCTCCAAGTCTGTAGTAATCCAAGCTGGAGACTGTAAAAGCCAGCTGGCAGCTAAGTAAACCTCAGTGATTTGTTTGAATTAAATAACCTACGCTATGTTTTTGGACTCTTAGATCTTCAGTGGCAGCCCAGCTTGTTCAGCTATCGGGGCTATTAATTGTGTTTAGGCAAATTAAAATAGGGACTCGCCATAATTCACTGCGAAGCTGCATGGACTGCACTGGTGCTGTAGAGGCCGGTGAATCATTCGAGATGAATCCGAGATCACAGCAAGGAAGGAAATCGCCAATCCCAGCCTGTTCAATAAAGCCAAAACCTTTCAAAAGGAGGCTCACTTCTAGAGAAAATAATTGGCTGCCTTTCTGAGAAGGACGTCAATTCTAAAATTGTGAAACCCTCTCGTGGACTAAAAGTACTTTCTTATACTCATTGAGTTATTCTCCTATCGCTCTCTCTCTTTCTTGCCTTCTTTCTTTCTTTTCTGGCTGTGTTCTTTATCTTCAAATCACGCCCTGCCCCTTTCCTCATCCCTTCCTCCCTGAGATCTCACGATGGATGAAATTACACTGTCATAAGGAGGAAAAAAAAAACCCAACTGGAGTCCACGCTAACACTTTCGATTTGCTTCTGTTTCCTTTAAACCCCACACGGCCGTGTCTGTGCACTGCAACTGCACCTTCAGAAAGAGCAGTAGTAATAAGAGGAACGAGGGAAATTTAATTAACCTTTGCAAAAGGTGGGCTCATCACAGACGCCGACCAATTAAGTACGGACTTCAAACGGGCCACGCTGGATGAAACCTTAACAGCTGTAGATGGAGGATAAATTAGCTCTGCGTGTGCAGCCGGTAGAAGGAACAGTAATAACATCCAGATAAACAAGCTAAGCTGCTGCAAAAACAATGATAATGAATCCCTAAAATGCTAATTAACTAATATTTGATTAAAGCAAAAACCCAATCAGTGGTTTAAATGAATAAACAAACCAAAACAAAACAAAAATCCCCTTAAGCGTCATGAATTTGTTATATTTACTACTGATTCATTAATTGTGACTAAAGTTTAACGACTATATTTGACTGATCAGAAACAGACTTGGCAGGATAACTGACATTAGCCTGAAAAATCCCATTCCTTCAGTTCTCATAAAATACAACCTAATGCAAGGAAAACTATGGGAAATTTGAAAGTGAATACAATGCTGCCATTAAGTAGTGTTTACATGGCTGCGGGGGTTGAGCTATCATAATGTGAAAGGAGCAAAAAAGGAAAAGAAAACCCTCCAGAATTAGATTTTAGGTTTATGTTCAGCAGAAGATACATTATACCTTGTAATCAGCAAGCACTCCGTGTAAAATTTGGAACACACAAGGAAGGAAAGGCAATAAAGAAGGGTAACAAGGTATTTAAGAGTTTGTTCTGTACTATGTGTGGTTCAGATTTAATGTGTTCTCTTAGACTTAACATCTTCTCGCTTTATCCCCTTACATCTCCAGGGACCTAATTATTACTCATCCAACTGAAAGCATCTACACACACACACGCACACACACACAATGAAGCTGAGGCTTTCAGCACCTAGACTCTTGCTCCCAAAGAGACAGACATATAAGGTAGAAGGTACAGTCATTCTGCTGTGAACAGAGACATCAGATAACCCTCTAGGTTCTTTTTTTCTATTATTCAAATAGAGAAAGAGAAGAGAGAAACAAACAAATAGAACAGAATTGGTACTTCACTGCACTGTAGCAACTCTCCTCACCAAGAAGTTCACCAGGAACAACCTCCAGCCAATTATCTTAAGAACTTCAAACTAGGACATGTAATTGTTAACTATACAAATAGCGACATCATTACCAGCTCAGTGCCGACATCAGGGAGGCAACATACAGACCAGACATACCAGATCAGATGGCTAACAGGTATGCACCGACCGAAAGAAAAGCACCAATAAATGTCATTTTGCACAAACCAAGGACTCGACTGCTTGTAACTTTACACGGAGAGTTTTTCGCCATAAAGACAAACAGTTCAAGGTTTTACAAATAGTGCATGTGCGCTTTCATGTTTTAAATAGTGCAGTCTGGCTCAACACCTTTACACCAACACCTGCAATTATGATATAAGCCAAAGTTTAAAAAAAAAAAAAAAAAAAAAGCGGTATCAAAACACATAATTTACAGCAACATATTTTGGAAGCCCCTCTGATCCGTTTGCTCTTGTTGTTGCAGCTGCTGAGAACAATTCAATATTTGGTGCAAAGCCAGAAAAAATGCCTCCAACAGATCAAAGCATCAAATGTAGATTAATATCAGGTTCATTCTCCTGGCTGACTGAACACTGTCCAAGCAAAAGGAGGCATATCCCCACATAGACACAAAGTCGTCTTATTTTTTGAACTACTGACACATTTCTTTAGCTTTATTCTGTGCATATTATTAGCTTTTAAATTCCTCCTTGAAAAAGCTTTGGCATGGTGCCAGCAGTTGTGGCTATCAGTCATTTTCAGTGCAGAACACTGGTTAAAATTCAAATTACAGCCACATGCACAGCATGCAAGCGTCTCTAAACAGATAAAATGCATATGCATATGAATCGAGCTCAGTTTCTCTCATCCACACCCAATCTTTCGCTCAGTAACACACACACACACACACACACAAACACGCACATGCACACACAGAGGCGGCAGCATCCTAAGCCAGAGGCACTGGCCAAAAAAGGGATTACGACATCGCTTACTTTGGAGGACCACGGCTGCAAGCAGTTGGCATAGCAACGGACCAGGAAAGCCATTTCCACAGGAGGGAGGGTGCCAGCGAGGGGAAGTTTCCCCTCGTTCACCAAGAGATGAAGAAAAAAAAATGAATAAGTAAAAGAAGGGCAAAGGCTGACACCACGCTCTTTGCTGCTGTGGTTTATTTAAAAAAACAAAAAACAAAAAACCCTTCCTTGATTTGGCCGTAAAAAAAACCAACAAAAAAACGGAAGCCTCACTGGATGACTGTCAGATATCACTACAGAAAGAGACTTAAAGTCAACGCAGATCCATTCATATGTCACGCTTTCTCCCTCCCTCTCTCTCTCTGTCAAGAGACTGCAACAGAGACGCTGATAAACCTCAATGAAGAAGAAAAAAATTCTGCTGAATACACAAAACTGAATCCAAAGGAGAAGGAAGTTGCATGGCCAAAGATAAAGCCGTCCAGTTCAATATGCAAGTTTAGCAGGTTTGTCTGTCAAAAGTCCAGAGCAAAAACTCATTAAGTCAACTCTTCAAGATTTCTTTTACTTCTTTAAGAAGCTCAGATTTCCCTCCTCAGTAGATGAGCCAGTGTTGAATTTAAGAAAAAAAAATGTGGGGGAAAAAAAAGGGGAGGGGGGCTTGTTTGTGCATCTGCAGCCCCCTGGGAAGGAGCCTCTTGCCAGGCTTCAAGTCATCCAAACAATGCCCCCTTCACCTCCCAAAAGCCAGGACCGATGCCTGCAGCTCTCTCTGATCTTCATTCACTGCCTGTCAAACTCCTCTCTCTGCCCCTTGCAACTCTTTCCTGCCTATAAAGCTCCAGCGGTGTAAGTGTGTGCCCAGCAGTGCAGCTCCATGGCATGGGGCCAGTGATCCTGCTCCTTGTACCCCAGCTTTAAGCTCTCCTCCTGGGTTAGCGCTCACACCTCAAACCGGCATTCCTCATCCCCCTCCCACCCGTGGAAAAGAAGCTACTGTGGATAGATGCTGCGCTTTGGAGAGCCAGCCGCTAATGGGGAACGGAGGAGAGAGCGAGCGCGAGGGGAGGGAGGGAGAAGGGAGGAGAATCCAGCTGGAAAAGAATGACATCACCTGTGCAGCGAGGGAGGGAGAGAGACGGGGGAAAGGAGAGAAAGGGATGGGATGGGAGGTGGCAGGGATGAAGATAGCAGAGGGAAACTGCATTAGATGTATTGGCTGCTGAGCACATGTGGATGAGAAAGAGAGAGAGAGAGAGATGGACAGAGAGGGAGAACGGGAAAGGCAGATAGAGAGGAAAGCGAGGGAGCATCTTTATTGATCTGCTGGTAACATAAAGCTGAGTGTATTGAGGCAACCCCCTCCCCTTTGTGAGCATGCCGCATAAATTACACAAAAAAAGAGGGGGGTGGGTATAAATCAGAGTCCCTATCAGATACAACAGACAGGCACTGGCTGTATTTTGCCGAATGTGAACATGTGACACAATAGCACAAGGCGATAATAGTTGGGTTTTTTTTTCTTTTACCTCCTTTAAAAAGCCCCCGCATCTAGAAGATTTGTGACACAGTAGAAAGAATTTGAGTACAAGGAAATACACATTAATCACAGATAACTCACTCTAATACAGTACACTGCTGGCCAAATATACTGAGGTAATAAAGGCATTAGACTGAGCAGAACCGCAGCTGTAAACAATTTGAAGCAGACCTGGTTCTGACAGGAACCACAAATAATCCTGAGTGGGGTTTATTCTACTATGCATCAGATGTGGGATACCACCCAAGAAAGTTGGAATGACACAAGTATTTTTTCAGGTTCTAATCAAAAGGCGTACAATACATGCAACCTCAACAACTGGAAGCCTTTTTTTCCCCCCAAATCAGCTCCTAATTAGAATAACAATGCTTTTAATGACAGCAAATGAGGTGGAAACTTTAGAAAAACAAATTGAAAACCCACGTCATGAAACAGCGCTTTGTTTATTTTGGGTTTTTTTTTCCTTTCATATTTCAATAGTTGTGACTCAACACCTCAGGGGTACAAAATCCTCGTTTTCTCTGGATTCTGAAATGTTTGCATTGAGTTTCTTTTTCTATTTTAATGAAGGACACAGTTAAAAATCTCATAATCTAGTTTTCTTTTCATATTTACATGCATCTCCTAAGGAAGCTGCAACAAGTTCAAGTGCCCAGAGCATAATTTTTAATAGTCAGAAAATTTAAATAAGTTCAATTTTTGAAAAATAAAGATCCATACAAACTCAAAATACAAACTCCTTCTTTTTACTCCAATTTATTTATTTTTTGTACCTTTTAAACTATCCTATGAAGACACTTTTTTTAAATTGTTTTAAACCGCATGTTGTGCAGGATCAAAGATGTCAATACTTTCACATGCAACATTTGTTTCTCTAAGATGTGTGTTTATCTGTGTTTTTCCACACCATATATCATATATCAGCCTGTATACTGTAGCGGTTCTGATGCACAAACAACGATGAGCCAGCGGAGGGAAGATTTGAAAGCAGGAGACATTAGGAGCTGTCTGAATGGCCGATTCTCCTCGAGCACAGGAGAGATGCCAGCTTGCATCAGACACATCAGAGAGCTGAGAATCTTTCTCGGCATTTCTCCCTGTTTTTCTGACCTTCCTCCCTTCATTATGCTGTTTGTTTTTTTATGTCTGTCTACATCACCCACTCACTCCCTCTCCACGCTCCTATTTTTTCCCCCCCTGCTCGCTGCTGTGAACCAGGATTTCTACCCTCAATTCTCCCTCCTCTGTGGGTGTGCATAGGAGGCGAAACACACCTCCCAACTAGGAATGACATCATCGTTTTAATCGGCAGCCAATCGGATGGAAGCACATGGAGCCCAGCCTTCAGAGGAGCGTTATGTACACAAGAGAGACAGAGAGGAGAGGGGGGGAAAAAAGAAAGCTTGAAATGGATAAGTGGGCAAACAGAGGCATATACCGGAACAGAGGGATAAAGACAAAGACACAGAATTAAGCCTGAAGTGGACTAAAAAGATGAAATACACAAAGACACACAGAAACACACAAATAGACACACACCCTATAACCTCCACCTCTCCACATGAATGAAATTACCGAACACTGACTGGATTAAAGACTCTGGGACTAATGGAGGGCTCTGTCTGTGAGTGTTTACAGTGTGTGTGTGTGTGTGTGCGAGCAAGAGAAAGCCATGATCCGACAGCATGTGTGTCTCAGTGTGTACGAGCTGCAGTCTATCCCCTTTTGAAGGGTAGCATGTGCAGCACTACATCATCTTCTTAGCTTGGCCTCAAAAAAGACCCAGCACTAATTAACACACACACAAACACACACACACACACACACATAGCTGCAGTTATTGGTGTGTGTGATGAAATATAAGTTTTCTTTGTTTAAGCTCTCGTGGGTGTGACGGGACATACTGAAGACAGTTTCAGACAATGGTTAGAAGCAATTAGCACTGTTGCCTCACAGTCCAAAGACATGATGTTAGAATAACTGGTGAGGCAGATCAAGCGTTGAACATCTACAGAATAAAGAACTGTTTGAATGTATGTTAACATTTTTGTTAACGTACAAAACCTCAGAGACCGTTTAGACATGTGCAGAAGGACCGGATAAAGGATGCTGAAGAAGGAGCTGCCAGGCAAGAGGAAAAGAGGAAGACCACAGAGGAGATTCATGGATGCAGAGAAGGAGGACATGCAGAAGGTGGATGTGAGAGAGAGAGGAAGATAACCTGCTTAGAGGGAGAGGCCAAAAGGAGAAGCAGCAGAAGAAGAAGTAGAGGAAGAAGAGTTTAACGTGGCTTGTAGTCTGAAGTGGTTTGAGTGGTCAGTACGATAAGAAAAATACTACATTAATGCCAGTCCAGTCCACATTTAGAGCAGAAATACAGATTCATTAATAATCATTAGCAACTAAACTTTTGATGATGTGTTTATCAATAATTGAGGGAACACATTAATTCTTATTATTAATCCGTTTATCTATTTTATTTCATGTGACTCAGGAGAGGAAAACAAATCTCTGCTGCTCACTGAAAAATATCAGCTCAATCTTGTGGCAGTTGTGGTGTGTTAGATGACACAATGGCAGGAAAATATATATAAATGACACTAGCGTACAGTAAAATTCAAAAAGAAACTTTCAATGAAGGTTGCAAGAACCTGGAAACTGCACATAAGTCCTACAAGTCAAAGGATGCAAGCTGAATGTAGTAAAGTCACCAAAAGGTTTCCTCTTCAGTAACATTCACTGTAGTCACTCTGAAATGTAGCACTCATTCAATCATGCTTCACTCATACTGAAAAATAAAAAACAAATAACTCAAATTCTTCTTCTTCTTCTTTTTTTTAATAATACTCGCTATTCTGGAGATTTGATAACCTGGTGGGTTTGTGAATGAAGATAAATAAAAATACATCCACACGTTTGGAAAGACTTTCATAAAACTTCCATAACAAGAAAAAGTCCCACATAGCAGCCTGCAGAAGCACACCATTAAGCACTTTCAAAACAAGACAAGTTCAGAGGAGTCGTCTCGCCGTGTGACTCATTCAGCTCAAACTGAAAAAGAAAAAGTAAAGACGAGCGCCGTAGTCTGAGCACGACTTCTCAGACGACCGTTTACTGTAACTGTACATAGATGTGGAATGTGTCTTCAAAACACGGAGCAGGAAACACGTCACGCAGGAAACGCTTCCTGGAACAGCCGGGCTGCGACTGAGTGTCTGTGCGTGTGTGTGCAGCTGTCTGGTAAGGTAAGTGCTTTCTGGATGAGGCCCAGAGAGAAAAGTGAGACAGAAAACAAATACTGGGATGGATCTAAAGAGGCGGAAGATGTATGAGTGAAGACTAGAGAACGATGCAGAAGGATAGGGGAAAAAAGCAACACAGAGAAAATGAGAGATCAAAGATAGGAAAAGTTTTAAATCTGGAACATATGAGTAACTCAAGCACTGACTAAACACACTCACAGAGGCGGCGTGTGGATCAGTGATTACAGAGCGGGGCCCTGTATCTGTTTTATCATTCAGCGTGATGCTACTGGGAAAAATGCCCCGTGGGACACTACACACTAATTTGTATACACATGCATCCCAACAGAGAGCGGTCATCTGCATATGTTGTCTTCAGCTAGCTTGTGCTCACAGCCGATCAGTTCTGCCAGTCTAATTAAAAGGAATCCATTGACTAAAGCTGCAGCTCTTTAACACACAGACATGTGTTCACAAAGAAGTGCTGAGTTATTGAAAGTTATTGGTCGGTGCAACCAATCAACACTGCACAGAAACATCAGCGATTAGTTCACATTGACTCTGTGCCTTTAGTTGCTATTATAATGCCCCCTCACACCAGCTAACAGGGCTGCGCCACTGCTCGAAATCAAGTCTGATCCCTTGCTCGTATTCAGCAGGACACAAAGCGCAGCAAGTCGCTTGCAGACAAACAGACACACGCATTCAAGTATGCTGCACAGAGACTCAATTAAGAGAATCTGCCTGCTGCAGCCACGCGATCATGTGTGTTGCCGTGCGTGAGCACTCAGCCCCGTGTTTGCCTGTCTGTCAGAAAGACGGGACAGGAATTCCTGCTATTTAAAAGGGCCCTTCCCTTTCCGACTTCTCCCTGCAGAGAGAGGGCCGACGGCGATTGCAGTGTAGAAAGCCTAGGTGCAAAAAAAGAAACCAATAAAAGGACAAAAACGGGAGTGAAATCATAGAAAGTAGCTGCAAGAGGTAAACTTACAAATGTGCCAGATAAACTGGAAGCACACACTTTGTTTTGACCTTTAGGTTCACTGGGGCTGTGAAACCTTGAAGCGGAGGCTGATGCGACGTACACAATGGGCGAGCATCATCATCATCATACAAAGTAGGAAACGGAAAAAAAAATAAGAACTCGAAGGTCAGTACTGGAGACATACTGACAGCAACCAAGAGGAGACAGCGAGTCAGAGAATAGGACGCGAGAGGAAAGAAAATGTTTGAGTGTGGGTGAAAGATTTAGACAAACAGGAGCGTACAGAGGAGAAGGAAAAAGGAGTTGAGGAAGAGTGAAGCCTTTGTTTTTCCTCCAGAATGTAGGTTGTGTTTTATTTTAGCGCTCGGCACCAATTTATTTCTACTGCCAGGACACTTTGATTCTGTTCCCCTGCTCTGGTGCGGAGCCTTTTAGACAAAATGAACTGTACAGAGGCTCAAATGTCCTCCAGTTCACACTGCCTACCTTTACACATTAAGATTAAGTTATAAACACTCAGATCTAGTGAGAGCTGATGAAAATCGAAAGTGTAGCTTGTGTTTAATTTCTAGGAAAGCATTAAAAAAAAGGGAAAAGCCCCCAGAAAACATACACAGTAAGGTTAGATGGGGGGCGGACGAGCAAGCAGGAAAGATGATGGAAGGGGAACCGGTAGGAAGAGAAGAGTGAAAGGAAAGGAAGGAAGGAAGGAAGGAAGGAAGGAGAGCTGGAAGGAGGAGGAGAAGAGATGAAGCAGAGAGAAATACGGCGCGAGAGTTCAACAAGGTTGTCATCTTAGTGCTGCTGATGTAATCCCTAAAATTAGCAGCAACAACAGCCGCAGACAGTGCCCCACTGGTACACTGTGCTGCCCAGCATACTATACTCCGCATGTACGCAATCACGATGTCTGCCGACGTTTGAAAGCCAGTGGAAAATAAATGCCTTGTACTTGTTGTGTCATGCTAAGAAAGCGGGCATGCAGCTCACAGAAAACCTGTGTATTCGTGTGTGCTCTGTGCATAACAATGAGTGCAGCGGGACTCCAGCAGCAGCAGGAGGGCCGGGGCACCATTCAGCTCCTTCAACACTTAGCTGAGTCAGATTTTGAGGACGTAAACAGAGGACTGCTGCACCCTGACGGCTATTTGTGTGAAAATATGTCACTCATTAACACTTAAATAACTTCACAAATTATGTTTACCATTTACCCCAGTTAGTCTTCTTCTCACTCCTTTGGTCCCTTGTAAAATCCCCACTTCTGACCTTGCTTTCCCCTCACCCCATCCTCCCACTTCCTTCACTCCCATGTGACCTTCCCACAACCTTACCTTTCTGCCTCAGCTCTCCATCCCCACAACTTACCGCTCCACCTTCAGCTGCAAACCCACTCATCTTTTCCATGAACTGTCAAACCCCTGTTTCACATTCCTTGTTCCTTCCGTAACCCCTCTGCTTCATTTCAGCCGACTTCTCATGCATATATACAAGATCTCACAATATCTTTTTTTAGTCCCTGTTAACTTATCATTCCATTTGCTTTTCACCACTTCATGCTTGTCATCTTATGCCTACTTCTGTTTTCCCATTCTGCTCTATCCTACCTGCCCTCCCCTTTCCCCTCCCTCTTAGGTATTTTTAAAGGTTGCTGTTATGGCATCTCTGCCTTACAAAATGTGCGAGAGTGAGAAGACATTTGACAATCTACATCAAAATAAAGCTGTCACTCCTCTCGTCAGGAGGATTCTCTTTCCTTGGCTGCTGAATGCCAACAGGATTTTCGCTTGCCCTTTACAATCCTGTCCTGCCGATTATTTATTTGGATACTTTACTAAAAGGAAAAATTAGGAGCAAATGTAATGTGGCAATGATTTGAATTATTACAAATAATTTGGCATAAGAGAATGCAGGCATCGTGTATTTTTATGCCTTATTGATATGTAAATGGGGGGAAAAAATGTCAGCATATCAAGCTAAATAGTTTGCATTGCAAATATGCTCTAGATAAGAAATCCACGAAGGTGCCATAACGGACGTATGGACATTTAAATCCACAGATGTGAAGCAAAACTGAAAAGCCAGACACATCCCCGAAACATTATGAATTAAGCATACACATGGCACACGTGAGCTTTGCGAAACCACGCACGCAAGCACACTAATGACAACAAAAACCAAGCCAGGAATATTATCGGAAATTTAACAACTTCATCAGTGTGCAATGCCAAGCAAAACTCTGCTTGGTGAGCTAAAACCAGCCTGTTGGAAGTTAGAGAAATTTTCCCCAGCCAAGGAGAAAAATCACAGAAACTCCCAGGCCTGGTTAGCAGACCCGTCTAATCAAAAACAGCAACCAAACATGAGAAAGCATCTTTGTGTCGCCTCATCTTAGTGATTTTCCAATCTCAGGGGAAGGTGAAGGATGATGCAGAGCAATACTTCTCACATCCCCAGGTTGACACTGCTATGACAAAGCATGTGTATGAGTCACACCTAGTCACCGCGTGAGGAATGCAACCTTAGATTTAACCTGATTCTAAGCAGTGAGGTAACCTAAGTACTGCAGCTGCATGACAAGCACAAGCTCATCAAATTGAGTTAAAATGATACAGCTGAAGACGACATCACCGCGTTAAAGTCACTCCTAATGGACCATTAAACGGAAACTCTATAATATAATGAAAGTCTTAAATGGGTAATACAATACAAACAATTTAATCAAGCTTTTAAGCAATGGGAGGTGTGTTTGTAAGAGACAAAATTTGTTTTCCTTACAGCCAAATCACACAATCACCAATAAATAAAAAATAAGGCCCAGCAGTCAAAACTGCATCTGTAATTTTGTATAACACAAAATACTGATAGAGGTGTACGGTCCCAAGTGGTGCTTGTAGTCCACTCAACCAGTGTAAAAAGAGGAAATAAATAACATTCATTCATGTCTAGCTACACGTCACGCTCAGTGTGGGTTGCTGCAATTTAGGAACAAGACTGGTGCGATTTGCTCCTTCCTGTGTGCAGCGCCTTCCAGTAAAGGCAACCTGACAGTGGAACGTGACTACAATAGTCTTAAATACAACTTTAGGCTTCAGGAAGCTGAAGCTTTCAGTCTTCCCCCCGTCTAGAGGAATTAACAGTAGTACATCAGTGCCCGATGTTTCTCGTTAGTAATGCAGTTTTGCATACTCGGCTCATTTTTAGTGTGAGATTAAAAACGAATGCTAACGTGTTTTGTAGAGTGGAGAGAAAAGGAAAAAAAGAAGAAAAAGCAGCAGACGTCAGACGTTTTGCCTCCAGGATGTTAAGTAACCACAGCCGTTGCAAGAGACGAGTGTTTCCGATCTGTTGTGTAGCGACACTCAGCAGCTGAGAGGATGCTGCTTCATGCTCCAAAAGCATGATCACAGTTCACACACATAGACAGTGACAAACGAGCCCCAAGACAAAATGTTCAAAACAAAGATTTTGAAAGCAAATCGAATGTGCCAAACACCTGCACGTGGCAACCTGCTTTTATTTTTTCTGAAAAATCACGAGTTAAACTGAGAAAGTGGCCCAACTGGTGAGGAGAAAAGAAAAAGAAGCATAACAACACTCTCCTGATTTTATTCTAGTGGTGAACTGTGCAGATGGCTGAACCTGCATCATGTTAAATTAATGATCCCGGGGTTCCATGGAGTAGCCTGGCTCTAAAAAGCCCATAGAGCAGGTTTCCCCCGCAAGGCAAATGAGGTGATGGGTTTATCTATCTATCCTGCCCGGCAGGAGAAAGGCAGTAACCCGGTGAAGCATCTGATGTCTAAATGAAGTGACTCTGTATCTGTGCAGCATGTGAATGTGTGTGTGTGTGTGTGTGTGTGTGTACACGTGTGTGTGTGGGGGGTGTGAATCTGAGTCATCAGTAAATCCCAGTGGTCTGTTATAGTAATAAGAGAGCGCAGGAGCTTCTGTCTAGCACCTCGCTGGCAGAGAGGAGTCAGGTTTCTGGATCAATCGCAGCCGTATCAGTCATCACACAGAATAAAAGAAGTAACAGTGGGTAATAAAATAAACATCGATCTCACAGACATTTATCTTTCTCTGCCTCTGAAACTTTAAAATTTAAAGCCAGCAGACCAACTCATTGGTTTGATTTATAATAATTACTGTAATTATTGTGTTGCATTCTTCGTTTAGGAGAAATACCCCTTTTCGGGGTTTTTGTGAATCATCTTTTTGGGCTCGTCGTAATTCATAGCTTCAGGAACTTCATTCACTCCAACAGAAGCTATTAAGAGCGAGCAAGACACACCAGACACCAGCACAGAGCAGCGATAATGGATTACTGATGTTATTATGGTTCAATAAGGCCTCTAAACAACATCCTCTGATCCACTGCCAGAACCACAGCGCTGCTTTGAGCGTGTGTATGTGTGCATGTACAATATGCATTTACAGAAAGGGGTTTTATCCTCATGCTGTCACTATATCATCGCAAATGGGAAACCAGAAAAAAAAACAAAACAGAAAACAAACAAAAAGAAACAGAATCTCTGTCTCATATTTGTAAGCAGCCACCAACTAATCAAGTTAGAGTATACATCCATGTCTGTCACGGCTTGACCTTTGACCTTTTAGATAAATAGTGTCAGCATTTTATCAAGTTTCCCTGTGAGAACAGGCGTCGGCAAGCTTTTATCACATAAAAGAGCCACTTTTGAGCAGATTTTGACAAGAACACTAAAATACCAAAATAAAAATCCTAACAGACCAGCTGCGGATAAAGCATACCGACGAGCCTCGTCACAGCGTTGGCAGCGAAAGCAAAGAAAGCTGTCCACACATTTTTAAACTCTCTATTTACCTCTTCAAACCTCTTAGGATTTATTGGAGTTCAAAGTCAGCTGAATTCAGGACGAGCTATTTAAGTGAATACATCTGTGTTAGCTGCTGCTATTGAGGTTCAGAGAACTTAAAAGGCATCAAGTGACGGATGTGGGCTATGATGCAAATAATAAGTGTGAAAATATAAATATCAAAACCTTTTTTTGTTTTTGGTTTGTAAACTAAAGAGCTTTACAATTTCAGATTGTAGAGAATTACTTACGATGCTAATTACAAATGATCAATATCGACCTTTGTTTACGTCTTTATTTATCTGTCAGTGCCACACAAAGTCACTGGAGATGGGCCAAAGAGGCGCGTGCATGTTCGAGACCCCTGTTACAGACACTTTTATGCTACCATGTGATTTGATTTGTGGCCACAAACGCGTTGACATGATCATCATTCAAACCAGTAAGGCTCAAATCCAAGTGGATGTTTGTGCCCTCGTAAAAGGAATCCCTGTTGTATCATATACATAACAATGGGAAAGACGTGAGGTCACAGTGACTCTGACCTTTGAAGGACCAAAATGTAATGAGTTCATCTTTGAGTTCGGGTGAACATTTGCACAAAATCTGAAGATGTACCCTGAAGGTGTTGCTGAGATGATGTGTTCGCACAAACGGAGCGCACGGAAAGACAGATGGATGGACAGACGACGTGAAAACATTACTCCTCCGGCAACGGCCATCGCCGGCGCAGATGCATTAACATTACACTGCGTGCGTCTCACAGGAAAACCATGGATGATTTTTTCTTATTAGCCAAGCTGCTTTACAAAGGGAAAAGTGTCACCTTTAAATCCTGACCCAATGATCAATCAGCAAATCAATAAACCTTGTTCTCCACAGCAGCAGACACAGAACTTAAGCTAACGTGTCTGTTTCATCTGAAGCCAAGTAGAAAAGCCAGTAGTACTTCTAAAGCAACTCCTTTATGTCACAAATGACGACTGATTTGGACTATCGGGGCATAATAAGCAGGGATTTTTATTATTATTTTGTGGGGTAATGTGTGGAAATTTCCAACTTGTGCCACCGACAGCCCTCATCGCACAAAACAAATCACAAGTTTCCACTTTCGAGGGACATGTGCCAATGATGTGACTTCCATCTGAGGGGGAATCTGAAACTTACACTATTACATTAAACCCATCTCTGCCTAGCAAGGCAATGTTGTTCCCGGCATGCATCTGTTAATTCCTCTGTCTGTTTATTCCTATCTGCCACCCACAGTGTCAGCAGACAGCGCAGTGTGCATGTGTGTGGCAGCCTCTAAATATGACGACGAAACCCCCCCCACAGGACTGCCGGTTTCTAAACAGGTGCCTGAACCCAAAGTGACTCATATAAACAGCCATGCACGCTCAAGCACACTGAACACATACATGACAGAGACATGAACACAAAACGCCCAACACAGACAGACACACAGGCAGAAAAGTTTCATGTCTTGTATTTCATCCTACCTGGTTGTTGACATAATCCTGAGCGGTTGCATGAAAAGGGAAGAGAAACAAGAAATAGTCACAACAGCAAATTATGCAAACTACGTCTTGTCAAAGTGAAATTAGCACAACATAAGACATCATTGTATTCTTAATGAACAAAGGCAAGCGCACCACTGTGCAACACATGTCAAAGAACAACAATCCCTTGTGTCAGTTGAGTCTTTGCTGTCCAATATTGCTCCAATTCCATGCACTCCTAAAGTAATTCTCTATATTTCTCATTTGTTTTAGTCCTGCTTCTCTGGAGCAGCGCTGCGCTAGCACATCTGAGCAGATAGCCTTTACATAATAAAGGGCAGTCACAGAAAAGAATGTGGTGGGATTCGGCGACGCTGAAGGCTAGAAATGTAATTTTAAAAAGTGGAACAATCACCATGAGACCACAGAGGCAGGTAGGGTCGACAGAGGACGCTTTAAACTCTGCATTAAGCCCCGTCGCAATGCTCCGGGGAGCTTTGCACGAGCTGGGAAAAGTGTGCATATGACCTGAGTGTGGAAGTTCGTTTGTGTGTGCGCGCCTCTGTGACTGTGTGTGGCAAAGCGTGGCTTCTAGTGATTAGTTAAAACTGTAACTGACACACTTCTGGCCACAGTGATGCTATCGCAGAGAGGGAAGTTCCTACACGCTCAGCTTTAATACTTTTCCTACACAACTTTGGTTCAACAGACCTTCAGAGAAACGTTGTTTTTCCTAACAAAATTCAGCTTTTATGCACGTTAGACAGCAATGCCTCCGGCATTTGTTTTCTCTGTGGCATTGACAAATAAGTTAAATACCAGAACAATGCATGCAAACTGCGAAACAGTGTTTCCCCATACGCTTTACCATCCCCCTCTAGCTTTATGGTGCTTTTGTCATCTTATTCTTTAATTCATTAAACCAAAACTTTATTGAGAATGAACTGCTCTCTGCACACTGTGCACATCACAAGGATACTTTAAAACCGAAGCTAATGATTATAGTTGGGGTGTCAGCAAGCTTCAGAGAACCAAATGTGTGAAGATCTTTAAAGGACCCTGAAAAAACAGTAGTTGTTTAAACATATAAAACCCAACCAGCCTCAGTGTAAGCGATCTACTGGAAAGAGGCAAAGAGTACGTTTTGATTGCCTTCCCACTTACACAGAAGCAACATGTCAATACTGTAAATGCTGAGGGTGGTTAGCATTAGCCTTTGCTGTTAGTAAAGCTTTTATTCTTACCGTGTTGTAGCTGGCGGGGTCTTGGCCGTCTGTGATCAGTTCCCGCTCTCCCCTGGGGTTGACCCTTCTGAAGCGCCGTCTGGACCGCCGTTGGGAACCCTCCCTCTGCAAGAAGCTGTCGTCCCCCTCGCTGCCGTTATCCACCTGCAATATACAGGGAACACTCTGCTCAGAGCAGAAACTTTGACGGGATTTGCCCCCACAACTTTCGGGTGTCTGGGGGTAGCTGGAAGATCGATCCTCAGCGTATGTGACCTGAGAGCACGGCTCAGAACAGCTACGTTTCAACAGTTCAGACTTCTGGATCTTAGGGAGTGTGTTCAGATTGTTATATTCCACATTCTGGCTGTCAGATTCGGATCTCTGCTTCTTATAACCCAAACTTTGGGTCTTAGATTCTGTGACGCTCTCCAAATCTGAGTTGTTATCCTTGAATGCGTTCCCTTTCTCCCCCCGTGGCTCTGCTTCGGGTCCTAGGGCTTCTGGGATCTGGTCCTGCTCTTCTGCTGGCTCCTGGTTGAACATCCAGTTCTTCCAGAGCGCAGAGAGCCGGTGCCAGCGGAGCACACTCATCTGGACTCAAGAAGGGGACCAGAACAACACATAAAAGCAGGAAATACCACAAGGGGGAGAAGGGAAGAACAAGAAGAAGAAAAACAGCGGGGAAACCCTTTTATACAAAAGATGAATAGAAGTGCAGCGTCCAAAATTTAAGACAAGGTCCAAAATCCTGGGGGATCCCACGACATTTCATCCTCTGGGTCACTCCTCCAGAATAAGAGAGAAAACAAGGCAAGTAAATTAAATGAAGAAACAAACAAATCGACGACGAGGGCAGAAGAACGAGCGCCGCATCTCCTCCTTTCTCAAACTTGGCGAGAGTAGTCCTCCTCGAGACAGAGTTCATCTGCTCGACATGTTGCATACTGACAGGCTTGCTCACATGGTCGCTCGCTCGCTCTCTGACTCTGTATGACACGCGCACAAAGCACACACTGAGCCACCAGTTTCCTCCAGGAAACCGTAAATACACAAATATCCTCATCAGGCAGGAGGAAAAAAAAAAAAGAAAAACAGCAGAGCACACAGATTCCGGCCATACAATTCATTCCCTTTTTGTGCGAGTCTGTTGTAGGAGGAATTTGTTTTCTTTCTTCGTTGCATAATGCTAAGTGAAGTCAACAATCTTATTATCCCAGCAATGAACGGACTTTTTCAATAAATAAATGATGTAACCCAGCTCCTCTGCCTTCATTTTCTTTCCCAAGGCTCTTGGATTTGTTTTCAACTTAGCTTTTTCAACTTTTTTTTTTAAATTATCTTGTATTTCAGTATCAGTGTGCTAGTTTCTCTGAGTCTCACACTCTCTGGTTATATAACAATGTCTAAGTCATGGCAGTTCATGAATCAGAGAAAATTATAGTGTTTTCGATTTTTTTCCTTGTCAAAATTTGTGTTCATGTGTGGTCCTGCCACGCTAATATTAGCCTGAAGTCAGGAAAGATCACTTCCCGCACCTAAAGATTTAAGATTTAAGTTTTAGCACCCCCTAAAGTGGGCAGCCAGAAGCAAAAGAGACTCAACAGTAGCTTTGTTTACTATGTTTTCATGCACTCAAGCATAAAAAACATTTGTCAGAGCATGCTGGCAAATACAGTAACATCAATCCATTGCCTTTACTGTGCATGGATAGAGTGCTCAGACCAACAGTCCCCAAACAAAGTCCTAATTCCTGGCTTTAGGTTTTGTTGTGACTTTGTCATCCTGCTACCACCATTTTTTTCCCCACTTTATCCTGACTAAATATTATGACACTTTTAAACATGTGTAATGTTTCTTTATCAATAAAAATGGTAAAAGTGTAAGGTGACGTTTTAACGTGTTTAAGTGTGACCTTCTTTCCATCCATCATTTTGCCAAAGACTTTTTTACAGCCTTGTACAGTATATATGAAAAAAAGATCAAACTGTTTGGGAAGATCCTATAGGAAATGTTTTCTTCAGCCTTTCATCTCGCAATAATGTGTTTACTATCAGAGATTTCACCATAGCGTATGTACACCACAAATGGCGTCTTTGTATGTGACCACTGTGTGTGTCTTTTTCCCTCTTCAGGTCAGTCATGTGTCAGTCACTGTTCTTAATACAGACCCATGATCAGCCGCAAAGAGTGGTGGGGATGACTACAGCTTCTGTGCTGAGAAAAGTAGAAGAGAGTTAAAGAACAGCCTTAAGCGACTGCCGTTTGTGCCTTCATGTAGTCGCATAGAATAAAATCTATGAAGGTAAAACAATAAGAAAAAACAACTAATATAGAAAGAAAGTGAAGCTTGACCCAAAGATTTTCTGTCAGTAGAAAAGAGACTCAACAGCTGCTCTGGGTTGTAACACACAGAAGAAAAACCTTGTCTCAGGGAGTTCTGCTCTAATATACCGAGTAAAAACTGGGTTGTGGGTAGTTTAGCTGTCATGGTCTCTAAAACAACTGCGTGAAGGATAGTTCAGCAATAAAATACCAAATAACGGTTGTAAAAGGAGCCTGGATTGGTATCAATGTGCCCCTTCTCACGGTGAAAAATGTCATCTCGCCTCATTTTAACGAGGCTCATGAGACAGACAGCCTGAAGGTTACACACAAAAAATTCTGGAGGGGAAGGTTACACTTTCACATTCATCCTGTGAGCCTGTAATACACATGGCTCTCTGTCTCCTCGACTGATTATAACCCATTCTGTCCCATGACCACCAGTTATGTTTCTGACCGACACTCACTTCTATATTAAGTTTCCCGCTTCCTCTAAACATTTTAATATGCCTGTGTGACTAACTTCACGTCGACTCATCTCCCGGTTTACATTCCACTCCGTCTATCTGATCATTTGCCTGGCAGCATGCATCATCGGCTATTTTTTTTCTCCACTTTTTCATTCCTTACTCTCTTTTTCCCGCTGCGTGCTTCTTTTTAATTTCATCTATTCCCCCAACCAGACACGAACACACACACAAACAACCCCACCCTGTCAGTCTTTGAATGTCAGTCCCTGTCATCCTGTGACCAGAGTCATGACGAAAGCTACAGATAATATTCCCTCTACTATTCCCATGGTCCTAATTAGCCGATTGGCTGCAATGCAGTGTGACTGGACCGCAGTCCCTCTGCCCTTTGTGTATTTACCCATGTGTGCATAAAAGTGTGTGTTTCGATTAGCATTTCTTGGTATTTTCAATACAAAAAAGTGGTTATTCAATAATTCTTTAGTTTTAACTTACTGGGGTCCTTTTGAACAATGCTTTCCAGATAGTATTTATCAACCACTCTAAGATGGTCTTGTTTTTTTATTGCTCTTTGAATTGGCATACAGACATACGTTATTTCTTGGGCCACCAATAAATTAAACCTATAGAAGCTCTTTAGCGTTGGAAACCCATGTCACGAAGCTCACAGCACACAGTTTCTTGTGCTGATGTTAATGTCAGAGGAAGGTTGGAACTCTACAGTTATCAAGTGAAATGACCCCACTCTGTGACTTCATGTGGTCTGACACTTCATGGCTGAGTTCCTGTGGTTCCTAAAAGCTTCCACTTACAGTTTATCATGGAATATCTAGGAGAGAAGGAATCTGGCATGCTATTAAAGTACCAAGCTGGAATTCAGCGAGCTCATCGATTCACAAATGTTTGTAAAGGCAGACTGCGTGGCTATGCGCTTGACTAAACAAACCTAAATTCAAAGGTTAAGAAGTAAGGCCAGATTCTTTTGTCTATATAGCACACCATAGTTCCCATATTATCATTCAGCCTTGCTTCAGAGTTTCTTTTCCAAGGCAGTGCTGTTTGTAACTTAAAAACAGTCATATACAAAGAAGCAAGAAAACTTGTGTCCTTTCTAAGGTTCTGATAAGCTGGTTCATTTGGTCTCTTTCTAACCCTCACCCACCTCTCTTCACTCACTGTGTGTGACACACACAGTGAACTGTTTAATTCAGTGATTTAATTCAAAGGCCAGTTTAATTCAAACCAATTTTATTCCCTCAGCCACACACTCTTCTTTTCACAATTAAATTGAATTTAAATGTATCTCTCGTGCCCCGGGCAAATGAGTGGACTAAATTCACAGGCTCTTCTTCCCATATTCACAAACTATCACACAATCATACCTGGAAGACTGTCAGTATCGCTGCTCTCTGTTACCATAGCAATCGCCTCTGAATGGGCCCATGGGTGTAGTTCAAGATTAGGCGCCTTGCTGAAAGAGCACCTTACTATTGTCATGTTTTTTTTCCACTGCAGAACATTTCCAGGAAAGTTCTGATGTCCCTGAGACTATTGGGGCAGGGTTTCCAAAAGCCACAAAGAACATGTGAGTGCTGAAAGCTTTTTTTTGTCATATGATAACACCCTTCCCACCAATCTTAAAAGAGCCGAGGAGATAAGGAGAGCCACTGGGTGAAGCCGAGAAAGGGCAACAATGGGGGGAAGAAGAAAAAAAACACAGTGGCCCAAGTTGCTACTTTGTTACTCTTGCATAATTGTCCTGTTCTTTATCTCTGCAAAACACAACAGGTACTTTAACTTCTATATTGTAGTTGCTGAAGGGCTAGTTAGCTAAACTACAGGCTGGCTAAAGCTTTGTTTTGCACCATTATTTAATTTACAACATCCACCAGTTTTTACATGTTCCTTCTTTAGAAACACCACACACAATCAAAGCATAGATGTGCGTTAGCATTAGCTTAACTGGCTTGATAATCATTTGCTACTTACTTAAATCAACTGATTTCTAGTCTGAAATAATCCAGTGTGTTCTCTGCACATCCACCACTGTATGGTTTGGATCAAACACCAAAAAGGACAAGAACAGACTAAAATGGACAGACTGCAAAAGAACAAGAGTGCTCAATTGCCCTCTATTCAGTAACTGTAAATCAGGAAATAGACAGGTATCATAACTGCTGACCCATCGCACCCTGGAGACAACCTGTTCCAACTCTGCTACAGAGCACTGTGCACCAAAACAACCAGATTATCTGGGGGTTATCTGGGGTTAAATTTATTTAGTTTATTTCTTTATTTCCTATTCAATAGCATCAGTGGAACTGGTGTTACCTGTCCTCTTTTTGTATAAAACTTTGCAGCTTATCTCATCCCATCGTATCCTTCTAGTCCCTCAGACAAAGCTCAGGCAAAAGAGGAAAATGAGAGCAGGAAGAACTATTAGGTAGGAAGAGGACAGAAATTTGTACGCGACCTTGTGGAGGCAAACAAAAACAACATTCTTATATACTAAATGTTATGGCAAACTTGACCTGAATGAAGTCTTTGTGATATTGAAAGACACTAAATTAAAACCACAGACAGGTGAAGTAAACAGCATGGATCCTGGTGTTACCATGCGATAGAGTGCTGGGTAAACCAAACTTACATCGTTTTAAATATAAGAAATCTTTTTAACACAGCCTCGGATACTTGAGTATCTCTTTGTCTTGACAATCTCTTGGGTTGCTTTTGCAGGATGCTTGTCTCAGTATCGATTTGCACTGTTAAGCGCTGTCCAATCCGTTTTGAAGCCGAGTCTGAACAGAGAGCGTATAACCTTCTAGATGTAATATCAATTAAAAATATGGTCCTTTATAATACTGAAGATGTAGATAATGCTTATGCTATAAGAAAATGCAGAGAACAGAGAAGAAAGAACAGAAATGGGCAAAAAGAAGATGAAAAGGGTGATCAGGACAATGACAATGGAGGGAGGGGGAAAAGGTACTGCAGACATCAAATAAAGATAGAAAAATAGAAATATTATCAAAGCCCAGAGATGGGAGAGTGCATGGGAGGATAAAAGGGCTTGGGAGAGGGACAAAAGACAGACCGAGTCTAAAACAGAGAGGGAGAACAAGAGACGGTGTCTCTACTCACCACAATCATTTCTGATGGCTCCAAAGTGATGCATTCACAGCCTCGTCTACCTCCCAGCTGCTTGCCAAAACTGTGGAGAAAGGGCAGCGACACACAAAAAGTGAGTGTTAAAACAGAAATAAACACACTGCAGAGATGACACGAATATCATGAGAGACAGTAGAAACAGACGCAGTCGATCATATCTGCCCGACCACAGACACAGTACCGGGAATACAGGCCGATGAATTTACAACAGCAATTTTGTGCTAGACTCGGTTTGTGGTTAAGCTTTGCTCTGACCTTAGATCAATCTAATACAACTTTTATACACAAATAAAATTGCACACGTCACAGAAACAAGCAGGCAGAAGAATGTGCAGTGACAATGTGTGCACCTCACACATACTTCAAACCAGATAAGCTCAAGTGTGCCAGAAATAGCTGTGGCCAACATGAGATGTAAAAGGAAATAGTGTGAGAGATCGAATGTCAAATTATAGCTTAAGGCAGTGACCAGTTTTACAGTTTTCACATGTTTAAAGAAAAAGCAAATTTTCTTTGTTGCAAAAGATGATTTTTAAAAAAAAAATATATATATATATAATAATTTCACCATTTTATTGATATCTGATTAATCCCTTCCCAATCCATGTGTGAATATTCTTTATACATAATTTTGAAGCATTTTTCTCAGTTAGTATCAGCTCTGGACATTAAATAAAAACAACTTCCAATGCAGTTTTGAAGGGCAGTCACAGCTTTGTGTAATTTTATGTGTAATGACAGTTTCTCAGTAGACGCTAGCTGGCAACCCCACTGATGGGGCGCCTTTGGTGACACTCTTTTGCATCTCACTTCACTGCGTGTGGTAGAAGAGCTAAAATTAGTTATAATGACAGCATAATAATAGAAAACATTAAGCTCTACCCCAGTGGGTTTTTGTCAGCAGCTACGCAAGCTTTGAAAAACAGATTTCCAGTTTGATCCATCCATTTTATCTGGGTTTGGTCTGTGGGTGCAGCAGAGAGACATAATCTCTCAAGCATGTCCCGTATCTGCCCTGAGGTTTCTCCCCAGGTGGACATCACATCCACCGCTTATACAACCACACCTCGTGTTTATAGGTGGGTGTAGGAACGTACATTGACCAGTAAATCTTCAGCGTCACAACAGATGCGGCACCAACCAGTCTGTCTGTCAATCTCCTACTCCGTTCTCCCCCAACTCTTTAATAAGACCCTGAGATACTCAAAGTCCTTGACTTGAGGAAGTAACAGCTTCCCAATCTGGCGTGCCACTAGGTCTTTCAACTGCAGTTAGAAGGAAAATGTAAAAGCTAGTCTCACTACTCTGTGAGATGGGTTTTAGCAGTTCAGTTGTGTCAGTGGTTTGTGGCAAAAGTTCAACCGCTGATAGAAAAGAGAAAGTCGCTAAATAAGCATTTGTGTTATACATTTAAAGGTACAGAGAGACTAAAAAGAAATAAATAAGACTCTGTTTACGCTTCTTAGAAAAGTACCAGCACATCGTGCATTGATGGTATTTTTTCTGTTATATCAGGCCAAATTTGTCCCAGGCCACATTGCAGAGTGGTTACACCGATCAAATTACTTCGGATCTTGGTGGTTGTTTACACTTGTACTGAGTGATCTGACCACACAGGACAAGTGTAAACACAGTGTATGTTAATGAAAAAGCATACAGACTGCTTACATCTCTTATAATGGACGCAGAACTTTTGTGCTTCTCTGTCAATTAGGAAAAAAAAAAAAGAGCTAAATGCAGAAGATCAATCTGGATCAGGCCAACCACACCGTTATAAGTAAACAGCTTTTGCACAGTGTGAGTCTCTCTGCAGTCAGCTGGGTCATTTTGTCCACTGACAAGCAGGAGTGGAGCAGCTGATGCTGTGGCGAGACCACATGGGTGAGTTTGGCCTTTTCTTCTCCATGGAGATGACTAAGGATATGTTTGGTACAATGAAACCTTTGTTACAAATAAACTCTACTTGACTTTGATGTTATAACATTGTAACATGTCAGCCGCCATTTACATTCTACGTGCAGCTGATGCATCTTCTTGCTGACGTCTAGACTGAATTGATGATTAAATGGATTCATCATTATGATCACATGGATGCTGAAAGCTTCCTGTTGGCACATATGCTCTGTAAGTGTGTGAGTAGTGTGTGAGCTTAATCCTGAGAACACGCTGCACTGAAAACACGTCTTCATGCTAAAAGTGGTGCCTCAGCATTGTTTGAGGATCGGGGAGAAGAGGCTGGTTTTAATCATGGAAGCGTGCTGAGCTGGGAGAGAACAAACTTTCACTCTTCTCCGATTTCATTCTCACACTGTCACAAGGTGGCGCCCATCTGGTTTGCAGCTTTTTGCTTTCCTCGCTCATATCCTTCTTGTTTCCTTAATACATCTCTCTTTGTGCTTCACCTCCACCCCCTTTCCCTTCTGATCATCTTCACCCTTCCAATGACTCCGTGTTTTCTTTTTTCCTGCATCCATATTATACCACTTGTAAATAATTCCCTTTAACTTCATATTGCTCTTCCTGTTTTTATTCATTTGCTTCCTTTCCAAAGGCAAATCCATCTTTTCCGTCTCTCTCTTTTCTATATATTTTTTTGCTTTTGCCGTTTTCCTCCCTTCTCTCCTCATCTCATTCTGTATTCCCTTTCATCATTTCCTTCACTCCTTTTACTGCCGGTCTTTGCTTCCTCTAAGTCAAAAAAAAAGAAAAAAGAAAACTTTCATCTAGTCACATCTTAAATAACAGCTTCTTACTGACACAAACAACACTCTGAATTTAGGCCTCACATAAAAGTCTGTCTTTGTAATGCGTTCTAATGATAGAAACTTTTTTTTAAATCACGCTTTTCTTCTAATAAACAGATTTTTCCAGGATATATTAGTGGAAGCCAAACCTTTAGTGCCTAACACTGAGGGAGGAAACAAACCTACAGCCACAAAAGATGAAGGAAGCCGCCACTTCCATGGAAACCTCTCTCTTAGCAGCTGAAAAAGGCCAAAATAGTGGTGTGTGGATTTATTTGGCACGTACCTGTCGCATACACTCAGGCCACTTTTTTCTTTTGGTAGCACAATTAAAGCACAAAAGCATTACATTAGGTTTTCTATAGAAAACTAAATTATTCACTAAGCCTAGAAAATATGAGGCACTTCTTGTTTTCATAAAGTGCTCTGTTCAGGTGAGTCTGGGGACAGTAAAACCCATTATCAGTTCTATTGATTTTCTCATTTTAATACCATTTATATAGTGCTGACAGTTGGAGAAGGGCTTTAAAGTTCAAAGCATGCCTTGAAAAGGTGCACATTGCATCTTTGTTTACTGGATTTGGATCAATTAATAATAGAAAACTTTCTTGTTCATCTCTCGTGATTTTGAGCCGTTTCGTGCCTCCCCACAGGTAAGAGGCACAAATCTGCTGCAGAAAGCATTTCTACAGCTGCAGAGGGTTTGCCCTCATCCATCAATGCCACGCAACACATGGGCCTGACCACTGGGTCCAGTTTACATTCCCCAAATTGTTTCACACCACAGACTGTTCTTTTTTTCACATCTGCAAGTCTGTATTGTTTCTTTAGATGTTCTGATCTGATTTTATTAGAAAAACAAAAACCGACAACGCACAAGGGAATAAGCAAACAAACACAAATGATCAAAATCACTGTCTATCCATAGAGTGTCTCCCAGCAGAGTATAAACTCAATTGTTCCCAATGAGGAATGCAGTCAGCTGGGCAGGGAGTTTGTTCAGAGCCCTTAGCCTGGAGGTCAGTCTGACTCTGACAGGATCTCTCCGCACTCCACTGAGGCGAGACGCCTGGTCCCTGTCAGCGCTACACAAAGCCTGCCAAGCCTGTCTCCTCACTGTGTGTGGGCGGGTGCGCGCAGGGCAGAGAGACAGGTTGTCCAGAGAAATACAGGAGAGCTGCAGTTTGATGCTAAAGGAGAAAAGATTTCAGCCCTTCACATCCACAGCATTATACTGTATGTGCTTTATGTGTTTGTGTTCGCTTGCTCAATATTTTTTCTTCGGTTTTGATCTTACTGCATTTCCACAAAGAGCACAAGAGCCAAACAAACTTGAGTCAACTGTAAGCGAGTTACCGAGGTTATGTGTGGGCGCACATATTTGTACCCACCAAATGATGCTGCTGCCCTGACTGAACTGAAATGTGATAACGCTCTGTTGTTATTTGGTGTGAATCTGTGCCTCACACAGGAAATTAGACAGCCTTCTAAAACCACACTATGGCCAAACATTAGCCTTCAGTCTTACAAGGTAAAAGCCCAAAACATGCTGACAAACACTGCTGCGCCAAACATTTATCCACACAATGCTAGTGTGTGTGGGGCTGCGGTAGTTAAGGTCTCGCTGCACTCTAATTCTTGGGTAGTTACTCTTATGTCTGTATGAATAGAAGCTGATGGTTTGCACTGAAGACGCTGAACTGTGGTGAAACCTGAACAAGTGCAAACCAAAGGAGAAAGGGAGAAGATTCGCCTCCAAAATAAAAACTGTCTTACCGCTACAACCAATACATTTCAAAGGGTGCAACTTTTACTTTGAAAGCGAATAGTTTGAGTCTGCTTTAAGTCTCACTTTTCATTGTTCTCCTCAGCAAGCAGTTGGTGAGTGTTTGCAAACAAGTTGGCATCTAAAATAAACTATGGGAGATCACGGCAACCTGCTAGCAACCAAAGCAAATTTAGACTGAGGTCTAAACTAAACAACTAGTTTTTAACAAGTGAAAATTTCTTGGCTATTATGGCTTAAGTAATGCAGCGGTTATAAGAAAACGTGTACAGCACTGTCCAAGTAGAGGAAGTGCAAGATGATTCCAAATTCCCAAATATAACCTTTTAGATGCATTAAAAACGACATTTTTATGCATTTATTTCATTTTTATGAAATTTATGTAAATTTCTTGTAACAATAATAATCTCTATATTAACAAAAATAGAATTGTGGTGTAGCCTATTGATTTTAGAGGTGTGAACAGATGGATCTCATTCAGATCTCCATAAAATATATCAGACTGACATTGACTCATGATGTCATGACAGGAAATTAGCTTTCAGATGCATTCCTGCAATTACGGAGCAGAAGCATCAATAATGTATGCTGCATTAATGTATGATGTATGCTGTTCTAAAGATAATACTACACACAGCACAAACCCTTATCTGCCTCAATTTATCACAACAGGCTTCAATGCTCCATCCATCTATTCATCCATTTATCCACAGGCACCAAATGCTTATGCACTTTGTTAAAGAAATCACCATTAGTACAACCAACCTGTATGGTATTTTAAAGGCTGGAAATGTATTATGTCTGCGAGGCACTGGTTTTTCACAAAAGCTTTAAACAATAAATTCCTCTCGCGTTAGTAAGTGGGGAGTACTTCTACAATAAATCGACTTTAATCCCCATCATCTCTTTCACCTTTTTGGAAGGGAAATCTCGTCCCTTCGAACTACTGAGGCTGTGCCTTTGCTGGATTTCAGCAGGTGATGATTTCTCTCCCCTCCTTTTCCAGCAAAAACAAGTTGTCGGCAGAGCTGAGAACAGGTTCAGTGACAGCTGCAGTGCCCTGGGCAATAAACCATGACAGCTGGTATAGGAACTGACCACACACACACACACACACACACACCTTGAGGTGTCTATTGTCTGAAGCGTGGAAAAACCGACAACATTCTCAATAGCGCAAAAACAATATTAACTAAATAGCAAATAGCTCTCTTTTAGTTTTAGTGAACACTTCAAGTATATTTACAGCGCTCTAACCTACCATGCACACACTCACATGTTCATGGATGCATCAGGAGAAGGTTGGTTCAGCATCTTGTCAAAGGACACTGACACACAGACTCGAGGAGAACAGGACTGAACCAGTGACCTCCCGATTGGTCAACGATGCGCTCTACCTTTTGAGCCCACGTTAAAGTTGCGGTTTGAGATGATGAGACGATTAACTACATGCTGCACTTGCGCAGTCTGCAATGACTGATTGGCATGTTGTGTACCATCATTTCCTCCATGCTGGCGTCGGCCAGTCACGTAGTCTACATCACAAGCTTTGAGAAGATTCAACACAGAATGATAAATCAAGCTCAAGTTGTTGTGTAATGCAGAGAATTCTGACAAGATTCAAATCTGTGTTTGATGACAATGTAGGATGTGCCAGGCTTGACCTGCTGCATTTTTTCCACGCGGTATTATTGCCTCCGAAGAATGCCAAAAATGATCCGCTCCCTCCAAAGTATGCAGGTATTCAAAAAATGATTGCAGGACAAAAGCAACAAGTCTTTCCATGTTACGTGTATTCTCACTAGTGGAAATGTTCTTGCTTAGACAAAAGTTGGTGCCTGGGTAAGGCATATACGGAGGGTAGGAAGGGCAGGACATGACGCACATTCGCTCACTGTGAGCTACCTGTGCTATTCAGTCACTGGGCTCTGAGATTAAACAGACCCATAGCTGGCAGAGGCCCGCTGATTATCCAATTCGACTGATTAATACTTTTGCAGTCTCACATACAACTTTGCCAGGTGTGAAAATGAATCCAGAAAAGTTTCCACAAACTTCCAAACCGACAAGCTATGTTATTCTGAACAACCTCCAAGTGCGCAATTTGATAAAGTCTGAAAGAAATGCGTTAATTAAACCCCAACAGAGGTCCGTGCCCATTTGGCACCCAAGTTTCCATGGTAATAATGACAAGCAGTAAAGACACAGTTCACCATACTTAGACATCTACTTCTCAGTCTCCCCGACTGGTTTTCTTCTCATTTTTAGTGCTTGGTTGGCCAACACTGACAGCTCTGACTCATAATCAAAGAAGACTGAGGAGCTGGCCAGCAGCGAGACCACCAGCACACCAAAAGACAGACTCCAAGTACTCCAAGTAATGATCCAGTGGGTCATTCAGAAACATCACAACACATTCATGTGGAAATCAGCAATCAGTTAAACGGGTGACCTCAAATGTATCCATATCAGATTTTAAAAATTACAATTAAATAAGCACCATTAACAGCTACTGCTCAACTCCAATGCAGCGATTGACTTTTTTTTCCTCCACATCTTAGGGAATGACAAAACTAACATTCATTCATCCCTCTGCTGCGTGTGATGTTGTTGTACTTTTCACTTCCTCCTAGGACAGCAATGTTCCAGAAAACATAGAGAAGTGAGCAGTTTTCTTTGAACTCAAGGAGAAGAAGTACAAGAAAAATAGGAAATTTTGTAATAATCTCACCAATAATTTTGAATATTTTACTTGGATGTTTCACTTTTGAATGGGGACAATCTTTGCTCCGTATCTTTAGTTTTATATATGACGAGTTTAGTAACAAACTGAATTTTCTGCTTTTTTCAAAGGTATAAAAAAAAAAAAAAAAAGCACTACATATTCTATTTTAGTCAACATACTTGTTTAAAGGTGTTGGCAATGTGAGAATAGAGGACTGCCTGTCTTTAAAAAAGCCATTGTAGATATGTATGAAAACACACAGGACTCAGTAGCGTGTTTTTTAGAGCAGTGCTAAGCCACAGTGCCCTAGGGAGAGCCTGGTTGTCCAGCTGGTTAAACTATGGCAGGCAGGCAGGAAATGAAGCGTGCTGGGCTGAAGAATGCGTAAAGAAATAGCGAGGGAGTTTTGAAAAAGAAAAACAAAAAACTCCAGAATTACCCCGAAATCCCCGTCGCCTTACAGCAAGTGTATAACAAAAAGCTTTAACATTACTAACCAGGATCAGGAACACAGGGGGTCCACTCCTTTGGATTCCTTGTATGTGAAATATTATCCAACATATTATCCGCAATGAAGAGGGGAGAAAGGTTCATTATTTAGATAATCCAGGATTACATCCAAGTGTGTTTGTTTTGTACTCCAGAGTGTGAACTAGTGAGAAGTTTCCTCAGAAAGAAAGCAGAAGAGGCTTTTAGTTAAACTAAAGGAGAAGTGTTCTCTCTCTGTTCACTTCTGTCTGTCTGTCCGCTGGCTCCAGTGAGGTTTCTATTTGTCAGTGTGTGTGCGCGCGCGTGTGTGTGCACGTGTGTGTAGTCTGCTCATTTCCTGCCTGGATGTGCTTTTGGGCTCCAGGCAGGCAGGCTGCTCAGGAACACATGGCCATCCACTGCTCTGCCAGGGGTTCCGCATTCTTTGCTCTCCTACACCCACCCACACACACACACACACACACACACACACACACACACACCCTCTCACTCTTACACACACACACACACACACACCCTCTCACTCTTACACACACACACACACACACACACACACACACACACACACACACACACACACACACACCTATTAGCTCTCTCAGTGACCCCTTCCAAGCCCCCTGCTGCTGCTGCTCATACTCCAACACACAGACACACCCTCCAGTCCTTTCCAGTCAACCAACCTACCCCCCATCCTACCCTTCACTATGTTATCAACTGGGCCACAATGGAATGACACACACACACACACACACACAAACACACACACACACACACACACACACACACACACACACACACACACACACACACACACACACACACACACACACACACACGTTATTGATACTAGTCCAACAATTCTCTCTGTCACAGTTGGTCACTTGGCGCTTTGTGTTACAATTAAAAGAACTAGAAACTGCACTAACTGTTGAATTGAGGTTTCAGTTCTGCTTACTATGCCAACACTCTGAGTAACAGTCAGCCAACAAAAGTTGCTGGAGCTAGTGATAGCTATTTTTTTTTAACTTATGTCATGCAAAGGCTGCAACATTTACTTGACGGAAAAATGATCTGTAAGCATTTTAATATTTGTTAACAGGACTTTTCTGAAACCAGCTGTGTGGTTTAGTAATTTCATTTCCTAATGGGCGATCGTGGCTCGAGAGTTGGGAGTTCGCCTTATAATCGGAAGGTTGACGGTTCGAGCCCCGGCTTGGACAGTCTCTGTCGTTGTGTCCTTGGGCAAGACACTTCACCCGTTGCCTACTGGTGGTGGTCAGAGGGCCCGGTGGCGCCAATGTCCGGCAGCCTCGCCTCTGTCAGTGTGCCCCAGGGTGGCTGTGGCTATAATGTAGCTTGCCATCACCAGTGTGTGAATGTGTGTGTGAATGGGTGGATGACTGGATATGTCAAGCGCTTAGGGACTAGAAAAGCGCCATACAAATAGAGGGTTTTTTACCATCCATCCATCCATTCGCTTCCGCTTATCCTTTTCAGGGTCGCGGGGGGCGCTGGAGCCTATTCCAGCTGTCATAGGGCGAGAGGCAGGGTACACCCTGGACAGGTCGCCAGTCTGTCGCAGGGCCAACACATAGGGACAGACAACCATTCACACTCACATTCACACCTAGTGGCAATTTGGCTTATCCAATTAACCTATCCCCACAAGCTGCATGTCTTTGGACGGTGGGAGGAAGCCGGAGTACCCGGAGAGAACCCACGCAAACACGGGGAGAACATGCAAACTCCACACAGAAAGACCCCGGCCTGATGGTGGAATTGAACTCAGGACCTTCTTGCTGTGCGGCAACAGTGCTAACCACCGTGCCACCGTGCTGCTGTGGTTTTTTACCATTAATTTTTAATCACGTTTTTGTGTCTGACTTTGGCTCACGTGCATATTAAGGTTCTCTGCCATAGCTGTTAACTTATTTTTGATGCTTTTATTTCATCAGCACGGTGGCGCAATACCCAGTATAAAACATGGACCTAGCGTTTTGGGTTGAAGCCAATGCAGAAATACCTTAAGCAGGCATTCGATCTCAATGGACATTTTTAACTCACTTTCTCTTCCATGTTCTTCAATGTTATTTCTCTCTCCAACAACGTAGGTTACAATTACATTAGCATGACCTATTATGCAAATTAGGCGATGATGTCAGTTAGCGACTTCTAGCGACTTTTCGGTCAGCCAATAGTCATTTTTCTTACTGAGGAGTTGGCAACACTGCGTGAGGCTCCTGACTACGGCAGCCATAATGCTCTGGCAATCCATCAAGCGATGCGCCTTCATAGCTTACCAAAGTGGTACTAAAACATTTTTTGACAGATTTCTATGCGCAGTGTACCACATAAAATCGGTTCGAGGTCAGAATTCATACATAAGGCACACTGTCGATGCTTGAGAAAATTAAAGGATTTTAAGTGTGCCTTATAGTGTGTAAAATACATTATACAGAAGAAAAGAATATATCGCGATATATATCGTTACCGCACGTGCTTCAAATTATACCGTGATATGGATTTTAGGCCGTATCGCCCAGCCCTACTTGTCACATCCATTTCTTATTTTTTATTTTTTTGGTGACGGCAGAAATGGTCAGAGGATGGAAGATGGGCTTTTGAGTGGAATCCTTACAGTTTTCATCCAACTCTGAAATGTTCTCACATCGTAAATAATCATTAAAACTACAGGGAATTGCTTGGAAAACTACAGACTGATGCTAGAGGTGCAAGAAACATATGAATGTATGATCCCATTTAAGTGCTGTGATTGTGAGTATGTTTAGCCTAGTCTAAGAGATAAAGCAATCAACCAAAAGTTGAACTTTTTTTGTTTTGTTTTGGGTTTTTTGGAGGGGTTAGATATTTCTGTCCTCTCCTTTTCATTTCTGGCATGTGTTGCTTCTGTTTCAGTCCAACTATAACAGCAGAGGGAAAGGTAAACATGGAGCGAAGGCTCGGCCTCCAGCAACTGCTGTCACAGCTTTTTCTATTACCATCAGTTCCAGTGTTTAAACAGGTGCAACGGCTCTGTGTAAAGAACTGCAATTTATTTTGGCAGTTTGGCTGCTCTAAAGACGAGGAGGACTTGACATTTTTATATGATATGGCCTTATTAAATCACAAATGTTACTGATGAATCTCCGCCCAGATATAAAACCTAATCTCTCACTGACGGACTACCGGCAAGCTTTCTTTCTTATATTTGGCTCTGTACTTAGGTCAGAATAGACTCAAAATGATTTTTCAGCACTTTCCCATTTGATTTCACATAATGCCCATTATGGATGTACATTACTATAATATGTGTTACACACATGAGCAACTCCCTGCCAAAGAGCAGCAATTTAGAACTGTACAATATTGATAGATATCCGAGTGGAAAATCAGAAATCCTTGTGTCCGGGCACGACAACACAACAACCATTCCACAGATAAAACAGAAAAAACATATTAGCATCTACAGAGCTGTAACTACATGAGCAGGGGGCTTGGAAAAAGGAATCTGCTCTGTGTTGTTTAACATAGAATTACAAGCACGATATACAAGTATGTGTCTTTGTGTGTGCACATATACACAAACGATTCCTTTACATATCAGTAGGCGCCATCTTTTCATAAATCACAGCTCTGCCATTTCCATTTTCTAGCGTAAAGATGGAGGCGCATATATACAGACATCTTGGCAGCAGTCATATGGAGTGCGGATGTGTAATATCTAATCCCACCTTATCTCCCCTAGACTGATCGTCACCTTGTCTCACCCCATCATATTGTTTTTCTCTTCTGTGAGTGATACATACCAGCACCTTGCCAGGTACATGTGCTCCTTGACGAAGACCGATCCTGAGAGCAGGATGTACCAACAGGTAGCAATGGTGTCTGGGCTGCAAGAGAGAGAAAGAGCACGTGTCAAACCCAGTGGAAATGGTTTAGTATTGAAGGCTGACGTGTACACCATGTGAACCTTCAACATCATTTCAGAGCTTTTGTTACATTCACGAATACAAATTAATTAAATTGGTGCGTTTTGAAGGTAAGTGGATTGGTTTTCCCTGGACTCTTCAAATGGGCTTGGCAGTTTTTGGTTTTTACTTTGGTTTTCTAAGTTCTTCAGTTAAGGGCAGAGGCTCGTTCAGTACATGAAGTACTTCACGGAGTTGTGCCAGAAGAGCATAAAGTCTGAAGGTTTTTAAACCTCCGGCAATACTTGTAGAATTTGAATGACCTGTTTCAGCTTGTGGCCTTCACTGGGGTTGTTATAAGACATCACAGAAAGCATTTAAATAGCATAGAGAGTAGGACAAAAATATAAACTTCATATGTATCCTATAGAAAGGAGAAGCTTTAAAAAAAAAATTGAAAAAAAAAAAGAGGTAGACTTTTAATTTGAGATCTCTAATTTTGGAGATTTGCCTCTTCAAAAAAAAAGTATAAAAGCTATTTCAATGGGGAATAATTCTAATGTAGACATCATATGACAAGTCATCAGTCATGTTGGCTAAACAGTGAAGAACCAAGGCTGTCCTGCACAAGCTTGTACAGTTTTGCTAATTTTTATGAAAGGGTGAGCTAAGACAACTTGTATATTTATGGCTAAAAATAAAAAATTTGAAGTCATGACACTTGAGGAACTTTTCCCCCTGCAAGGCTTTGAAAACTGCAGGAGTGTTGTCTACAGAACTCAAGAGTGAGAGCATATAAAGCACAGTTGCACTTTGAATGCTAAACGCTGAATTGTGCATTAGCATCAATGTATTCTTAGGAAGTCAAGTGTTATAGAATCATAATAATGTGGCATGGCTGTGAGATGGAGATAATCCATTAACATCAGGACTGGCAAGTCTGACAATCGTGTCTGCCATTTACAAAAGCTGCAATATAGAGTTATTTCACCTAAAAATAAACACATCTCAAATATGTGCTGTGTGACTTTCCATGCTGTTCCACGCACACTGTATATATGATATCCAATAACGCCAAACACAAGACTAATTAACTCCGCAATAACGGGGTGCTCGTGTCAGCAGCAAGCGTAGATGCAGTCATAGATGAAGAGGGGAGTCAGGGGATAAAACACAGTATCTGTGCCTGTGGGTGTGAATATGAAAGAAGAGAGTAGAAAAAAACAGAGAGAGAGAAAGCACTGTTTGAAGAGTGCAGATGAAAAGATGCCCCACTGAGTGAAGAATTATAAAAACATAAAACACACGACAGTCTGATGTACGATATACATTTAAAACAAGAATTTCTGCAAATGTCTTTGATTATATTTATTTATAACATTTTAATTAGACATTTTTCATCTGCAAGTGGTGACTATGGAAAATTAATAAGCTGGAGTTTATATTCAAAAAAGAAAACTGCTATAAAAAAGTAATTTATACAGAAAACTCAGCTTAACAAAAAAAAATGGTTAGATAAAAATTGCAGGCTGGCTAGACTGAAAAAAAAAACAAACAAACCTCAATGATAAAAGAATTTTTAAATGTCCTACTCTGTGGCCCAAAATTTGTTTACATAATAAGAGCATGGATCATGTGTTCACTGTAAAGCACCTTGGTACAAATGCATGCAGCAGGTTTTCAGCATTAATTAGCCAAACTTATCATGTCAGCTTCTGTCTGAATCAAGCAAATTTAGATATGAGCAACACCAACCAATGTGTGATCACTTTCAGTTTTAAGCAGATTACACACATCCCCTGGTGGAAGGCAACTTGTCTCCAAACAACTGTGATCAGACTTGACTGGCTACAATCAGTTTCAGACAGGTTGCTGAAGTTTGCAAATAAATGCTGCTTAATTTCTAAATGCAGACAGACTGCCAACACATTGTAGCTATTGTGGGTCAGTCAGTGATAATTTCTCTCTCTTTTTTTTTTATTTTTATTACTTTTATTTTTAAGTTCTTTTTTGTTGTTACTACACCCCCCCCCCCCCCCCCCCCCCCCTTTATAATGTTTAAAGAAAAACAATAAAAAGAAAGTATCAAAAAAATAATAATTGCACATCTGCAATGTGTGTGTTTGCAATTGGACACTCGACGCAACTGGTTGCCAACTGATTGCCAACTGATTGTATTCTACTTATATTAATATGCAAAAGTCAAGGTTGGCAAGCAATTTTGCAGTGAAATTCCCACCCTACAGCAAATCATTATGGCTCTGATTCATATATATGAGGTTAGAAGGCAATTCTCATGTTCTCATATTATCAGAAACAGACTGCATGCAATTGCCAACTTGACTCCATTCAATGTTATATTGATAACACAATAACTCGGTCTTGTTGCAGTTTTAGGGCCATCTTGTTGTCTTCAAAGCCACTTTGAAGACAGCGATTGGCTGTCAGAGACCTGCTCCCTGTCTCTGAAGCAACCATTTCAAAAGCAACAAGACTGCAAGTTAATTGAACACGTTTGCAATAATTCTGGCCATGCCACCGTTTCCCCTACTGTAACTGTTGCATTAGTCTTTCTGAACAGCCTTGGATTCAACTTTCACTTGAATCCGCACAGGGCCAGAAAATTATTATGGATCTGCTTTTATGTGTTTTCTTTTTATCTTTGTGCAGCTCATAGTCTTCATGAGCCTCACTATTTCCCCAACACAAGCTTGGGGAGATCTGGTACATTTGATGCATTTTGTGTAACTGGAGTGGATCTCTTTGTACTACAGAGGAAGCAAGAATGGCCAATGCGGTACAAAAAAAAAACAAGGAGAGAGTGTGACACAGAAGCTTAGAAAACAACAGTGGTTCATATTGTTTGCTTTATTTCATGGTAAATTGAGTTTTGTCCCCTGAAGAAACCTCGAGCATTTTTAATAATTTTCTGGCCCCGTTGATTTAATTCGAGAGACAATCGGCAAATTGGACAAAAAGAATCATTTGGTGCAGCCCTGATCTCATCTGCATCATATCCATTCCTCCGCAGGTTGTTCATTTGATGCTTTTGGTATTTTTCAATCAATTTTCATTAAGCGTGGCACAAGAAAGCAGGTATCCTAAAAATAATTATGTTTAAAAAGCAGACAGGAGATTCATTTTTGCATTGTTGGGTGAGGGTAGCATTAGTAACTTTTATTGCGGCTTCATTGCAGAGACCTTGATTGCTTTCATCTGTAGCCTTTTTAGCGCGTGTGTGTGTGTGTGTGTGTGTGTGTGTGTGTGTGTGTGTGTGTGTGTGTGTAAGTAACAGAAGACTAATTGGACATGGTCTGGGTTAAGGCACTTACGACAAGCCTCTGGTAGAGAGGCAATGGAGTGTATCAGAGAGAGAGTGTTTTGTGTATTTATTTGGTGCTAAATGAAACCACAGGGTGCTTAATGTGATTCCGGTGAGCATGAAAATACATTAATAACAGGTGAAGGTTAGCCCTCATCCTTTCATTTGTCTCTGTCCTCCCTCCATCTTTCACACTTCCTCTACATTCCTCTCCTGCTTTGCACTCATTCACTCCTGCCTTCAATTCATTTGTCATCTCCCTTCCCTCTTGACATTGCTATCCCTTCCTCCTTCTTAGCATATTTACCTCTTGTTTTCTTGCCTTCTCGGCATGCACTCCTCAAATTTTAATATAACTCCTTAAAGCTTTTTGTTTACTCTTTGCTACTCCCTCCTCTTCTCATCACCTCTGTTCATTACGCTGTGAACTCTGTCCTCATTTAATCATCCTGTTACCTCTGCTTTCACGAGCCTCTTGTTCATCTCATTTGTTTTCTCTCCTCCTACTTCTCCAGCTTTCCCATAAATCCACCTTGTATATGATGCTCAAGTTGTATTAACCATCAGCCTCAACCACTGCAGTATTTATTTCTACACAACGCCATGACAGGAAATAAAAAATGTTTAAAAAAAAAATGAAAGAGGGCAGGCTGTCGGCGATTGGTGTTTTAAATCTGGATAATAAAAAACTAGAAAAAAGGAGGAGAAGCATTTAGCTTTTCGTCATATAATGTTTATGTGCTGTGCTAATGGGCCCCAGTGCACCTGTTTAAAGGAACTGTTATTCTAGGCCAGTGGTTTTCAGCAGTTGAACCAAAACCTTGAAACTGAGATGTGCAAACACTGCCTACCACTACCAGCATCTTTACACTGAAAAACCTTTTTCTGAGTAGCCATGAAGTGTAAATGTTAAGTATTCTATAAATGTGAAACACAGTAGAAGACAATCACATAGAAGAGTGCATGAACTCAGCAGATCATAGCTCTTGATAGTCACGTGAGAGCAAAGATGGAGAGGTAAACAACAGCATTTCCTGATAAGAGCGAGAATATGTACTTACTAGAACAGGATGTGGTTAGCCTCATGTTTTTCATACCTGGCAGACGTGCACATCGACCTGAGAGAGAAAGAAACAGGTGTAAACATTTTCTCAATTTAAAACCTCAGCTTAGACTTTTCTGGCTCTTCCAATCCATCGTTGCATCCACACGTATTTCTCAGGCAGCAACAAGTTCCCAGATTTCCGGCACAATTACTACTGGCTGCCAGCGTAAAATGTTAAGGTGACCCGCTTCTCTAAAGCACAACTCTGCACCTGGTCAGTGAAACTTGGTGTTTATACATTCAAGTCACATATGCCTTATCTTGAAAACTGGATAGTCTCTTAGATGGCTATGTGAGTCTCTGCATGTCCCTGAAACTCACACACTTACAAGCTGCCCCAGAAAGTGGTTTTAACCACAGTCAACCTAAAATCCCTAGAAGGGAAATGAAATTATTTTTAATCTTTTTTTCTTAAAGTTTGGGATTTTCTTTTACTTTAGCATAACAGACATTTATCAGGATCAACTGCTCAATTTCTGTCAATTAACAAAGATCTAGAGCCTTTTAAATTACATGGGCCGATCGTGTGGGTTCGTGGATGTCTTCCTCTTCAAAGGACCATCGTGAATTAGGTTAAGGAGTTGAGGAATCAGAATCACTTTTCAATGCACTTCCTGCTTAACCTGTATCAAACTAGCAAGAAAAACATTTAAGCTTGTTTGGTATCAGTAAAGGAAGCTTGACTTGAAGTTGGTATGAAAGGTGGCCAGGATGGGGAAAACCCATCTTGGGAAAAAAAAAAAAAAAAAAAGACATTTGCAGAAACAATGTGTAAAAACCTGTTTTAACAATTCAATGCAACTGACGTAAAACGTAGGGCTAAAGCCTACTATTAAGGTAATGTTATATTCTGAAACTGGGACTGGCTCCTCACCTGTCAGCGTTGAGTGAAACTTGATGTTATTTATTTAAGTTTGGAGGTAAAATGGAAGTGGCTCACCTTAGCTGGTGTTCTCTAAGGTGTGAGAGAACATCCATGTGGTACAGGTGGCAGTAGATGGTATGCAGGTCCTGGAAATGATGTAAATGAAACCATTACTGAGGATTATCTCACATTTCCACATACACGAGAGTTAAAAACTATTTCCGCAGACTATGACGTGGCACGTGCGATCTAGTGACAAAAAAGTTTGTACTGTACTTTCAAACGATTTACAGTGTATTAAAGAACAAGTCTGTGTAAACTGCAAACTGCAGGGACGGTGCTTGAGAATCGAAAGCTTTTTAAAAGATTAGCTCATTGTTTAGAGTGAGTATAAATGGTGTAAATCACATCTAGTGCTGTGATTTGACGGAAGCCACTTGAACTACGCCAAACGCTGTCCGTCAAACTGACGCTCTGCAACCAAACAGACAGGCGTAATACTTGTGTTTGCACATGACAGCACTGAGACACCCAGATATATCTTACCACAGCCTAAAAATAGAACTCCATCAGACCAGCTGACAAAACATTAAGTAAGTGTGTGTGTGTGTGTGTGTGTGTGTGTGTGTGTGTGTGTGTGTGTGTGTGTGTGTGTGTGTGTGTGTGTGTGTGTGTAGGAGCAGCTTCTGTGGGTCAGGACACAGTTTTCTGGTTAGATACACATAGATATAGATATACTTCTATTCAGAACCCTGAATAGAAATCTATGGAAGAGTTATGCAACGGCAGAGGTGAGTAAGATTTCAGCTGTATTCTGACAGACATACAGGCTTGTAAATAGTAAAAAAAAAAATGCACATAAGTGTACTTATTGCACTTCCTGACTTCCTTTTATCCAAAACATCAATTAGCATGGAATTTGCTTGCTGCTCCGGGTGGGTTAGCAAAATGAGCAGAGATGTTGATGATGTTTGGACTGACGCTTTGAATAAACCTGTAATGTTGTACAACTTTATTAGTAGAAGTAGAAGTACAGGGGGAAAATGCCTAAAGCTTATTTTCAGCAACATTTCCACACTCAGTTGAATTCTGTTCCTTTCAATTCTATTGTATTTATATAGCGTAGGTAAAGGCCCTACAATAATACCCCAACAACCAGAGGTCCCCCTATGGTGACAGTGGGAAGGAAAAACTCCCCTTTAACAAAAGACATACAGTGGAAGAAAGGCAGCTTTTTACTCATTTTATCAGGTTTGACTGCAGATTTTATGTCCACGTGACATTAAATGAAAAAAAGGTTTTATCCCAATCGTTTGGTTGGTCTTGTTGGCCTAAATCCCAAATGGCTCCTGAGTCATTGGTAGTCGCCAGTACCAAGACAATTCCTGGCAGCATGAATGCTTCGACAAGGACTTTGTGTACAAGCATCTCTAAATTTCTCCACTAAACATTAGGCCACACAAAAACAGGGCAAAGCTAAAACACAGCTGCAGTTCAGTGAGGATACTCACACACAAAAAAACCGGGACAGCTTCAAAGCCCCAATCTAATCTACAGTAATAATTTAACAGGTCAACAGAGAACAAAAAACGAATGCACTGTTTTGTCTCACTCCTGTTTTTTTCTCTCCAGTCAGCGATGTTCTGTGAAGCAAAACTTTTATGCATGCATCTTAAAGTAAATCCTCTCCAAAATAAATGCAGATATTATGATATTTTACAATGTAAAAATCGCACGATGAACACTGAAAGGTGTTTATGTTACATCAAATAGTGACGACACTGTAAATCTGAGCAGACTGAACATTACAGTTTTGTGAGCAGATTAACAGACAGTGCTGAATCATCATAGTAACAACACAACAGAGACAAAGACCAAAAGCGGAAGGAGTATAGTTCTTTTGAAAGAATACTGTAGTCTCTGGTGTGTGCCGGTAAATTGAGTCAAGCAGTGGGAGCCAGCGGAAGCACGGAACAACACTGGGGAATGGGGAGGCTTCAATGCGATGGGCCAAAACACTGCTGATGTGTTGTTAGCTCGGTCTATCACAGGAAGGAAGGAAGGAAGGTCTGGGTGAAAGAGATGGAAGAGGAGAGAGAAAGCGAACAAAGGGAGGGAGGGAGGGAGGGAGAGAAGGGGAGCCAGACAAAAGGAAAAGACCAGCAGAGGAAGGCTGAAACAAGAGGGGGGGCAGAAGTTCTGAGACGAGAGGTTATGTGATAAACTGTATCAGGTGAATCCCTGTCTGCAAGCTTTGTCCCATGCACGTTCTGAATTATTGCAGTAAAAACCATTCAATAACTTGTCACCAGTAATGTCTGAAATAAATATAATACAATCTGCTTCCTCTACTGCTTACTGTGTGAATGCCTGACATCTGGAAATGTCTCAAGGTTGTTAGGAGACCCCTGCCTAACCTGGGGCAATCCAAGGGCTTAAATCGGGTACCTACATTTGATCCATAATATGATGTCATCAAATCATGTTGACTGCTTCTCTCAGGGTGGTTTTAGCAACATCAGACAGACGAACCTGGCAGAATACATCCTCCAGCCAAATGACCTTCAGATAAGAGTTGCCCAGTTCTGCAACACCCATCCATTAAATATGATATATATTTTACATTTTGGTAAAAAAAAAAAAAAAAAAAAAAAAGTAGACCCACCAGTTGCATGTTTGCCAGTTTGGCTATCACTGGTTGATTAACTGTGCTTAAAATACTCATGGGTCAAAACCTGGCATTCACAATCTCCCCTGAGGAGAAACACAGTTATCTCCGTCTGAGAGGAAAATTGTGATGGACAGAGGGCTTGACCTGGAAAGCCATTTACAGGGAGAGTTGAAACCTCCATTTACTGAGAGACAGTGAGCGGACAGCAGACATGGAAAAGCCTAGATCACAGCAGTGAGAAAGTGGAACTGTATTGACTTCAAATCACACTTAACTGGGTTAGTGAGCACAACAAACTGCTGCAGTAAGCACTGCTGTCATGCTGCTGAGCATGCGTGTGTGTACGTACAGCAGGAGTGTGTATGTTAGGACATACAGCCCTGAGGCGCTAGCTACGAGCCAAGCCTCAATACCCACCTCACCCCTGCTTGATAATGACTTCCTCGGTTACGCCTTAATACCATTAAATGCATAATAATGTGCCCTGCATATTAATTTGGGAATATTTTTGCTATTGCAGAAGAACCCACCCAGATGATAGCAGATTTCTTTGAAGTCTTCCTCCACTTCAAAACATTTTTTTAAAGTGTTATACATAAGTTCTACTGAAAGGATTTCCCCCCATTTATCTGTAAGGAAGGGAAAAGTACAAAAAAGTATTTTTATATATAATGGATAGCGTTTGGTAGATTTTACAAGGTAAGATAAGAAGCTGAATTAAATTCAAAGATGTGTAAACTTTGTGGAAGCTGTTAGATTTTCTTCTTAGTCTTACTAAATGCTGGTAGAATCCCAGAGACAAAGGCTTACAGCTCAGCAAAATGTAGTCCCTGGGTCATCGGAAGATTCGGTTAAGTCCATCGAAACTTCGTAATGATAAATGCGCTGTGTTAGTTTTCTGTTGTAAAGCTCATCTGGACACCTCGCATTTATTTACAAACAGCCTTATTACACTGGACACTGAGTCTTCTACTACTACTAGTAATACTCACAGCCATGAAACTAAATGCCCTTGATTCATTCATGATTGTATTGATTAGTGTAAACCAGGTCATCAATAGACCCAGACAGATAGATAGAAGTCATCCGCATGTCTGAGGATGCGATCTCCGCTTTGCAGTTTTAGCCTGTGGACTCCCAGAGACACAAAAGTAATGCGATTACTGGCAATCTCTCTCCATGCTCTCAGTATGCACATACACTGCATTCCTCTGAACTCAGGCTATGATGTGCCTGAACAACAAAAACAAAAAACAACAATCGCTCAATTTTAAATCTATGGTCGCAGCAGATGGCTGCTCCTCCCTGAGCTTGGTTCTGCCAGAGGTTTCTTCCTGTTTAAGTTTTTCCTTCCCTCAGTCGCAAAGCGCTTTATCAACGAGTGTTGTTTGATTTTTGGCATTTTCTCTGTAATATTGTAGGGCCTTCACCTTACAATCTAAAGCACCTTAAGGCAACTGCTGCTGTGATTTGGGAACATAGTAATAAAACCAAATTCAACTGAACATTCAAAACGATTTAAAAAAAAAAAGCCCCTTTGAAAAAAAATCTTGTTTAATATGGAAAAGATTCAAGTTCAGCCCACAGCGATTGTTCTAATAATATTGGCTTTTCCTTACCGGTTTTCACATGCAACCCTCAAAGCTATATCCCACGTGGCTTGTAGCTTTGCTGTTTTTGCCGTGTCCTCCCACATGACACCACAGGGCAGCGGTGCAAACCTCATCAGTGACTTCTGACCTCTGTCCTGGCCTCCCTAGAGGCTCCTACAGTGTGGCCTGATGACCCCATCTGTGATTAAGACATCGCCATCTCAGCGGAAACATCCATTAACTCATCCCCAGCTGAGACTGCAGTCTTTCATTCAAACCTGCCTGACGTAGTCAAAATAAGACGCTGGAAAACACGGAAACCATCCGAGTTCCTCTGGATTATACACCATCTGAATTACGTGACAGGCTCAAATCACTTTTTTAATCAAAACGATGCTATGATTATACATGTGTTGTCTAATATTCCCATTCATTCATGTTCCATAATCTCCACCGTCTCACTACATTTACCGACCACCTTGCCCACGTCTACATGTCTAAATGCATCGAGTTGCTTTTGTGTGATTGGCTGATTTAACATTTGTGTTTAAAAGCAGCTGAACAGGTCCAACTAAACACTAGTATTAGTATTAGAGGTTCAGAGGAATGATTTTAATGCACAGCTGTAATGGGAAGTCCATTTTCCATATTTTATTTGACACTTTGCATGCCTTCAAAGCACTTATTAAGAAGCAGTTTTTCAAAGATACTAAAAATCCACTCTTTGATGATGCAAGCTCTCCAACTGGCTGCAGAAATGAGCAGCTGTATGACTTTTAAACTAACAATAGGACAAATAGAGCTGACCCACAGAGCTAATCACTGATGCACGGCACTCTGCACTTGACCTGCTTGTGTAAGGGTGTGTTCACAGACGTGTTTCAATCAGGCATCTACAGTGCTGCTGCTGCCACCTTCTGGCAGAACGCCTCAGCACTGACTAGACTTGGTTCAACAGATACTGCACATCTCCCCAGATTGAAACTAGTCTGAGAAGGATTAGTTAGATCCTCCCAGATGTCAAAAGAGCCGTTTGATGTTAATGAAGATGTTGCTTGATTATTTCATTACATTACAGCAGTAGAGAATAAGTGAAACCAGCTTGTTCCAGGCCATGATGTTATGTGTAACGCCGACATAGATAGACCCCGACTATCTGCTCAAATCTTTTGAGGCTATTTAAACCACACATTACAGTGACAGTAGGTATTTGTAACCCAGACAGGAAATTAACATTTTGACATGCGGCTGAATAAAGTATGTCTCACACATGAACAAGCTGCGACAGAACTGGAGCCAGTCATACAAAAGCAAGTTGTTGCAGGACTCTGCAGAGGCCCTGTGGTGTCCAACCCACCACGTTTCTCCTGTCTTATCAACAGATGGCCCATTAACACAGAATCCATTATATGCATTCACTCCCACGCGGCAAAGAAAATGCAGGCAATATAGGAAAGAAAAAAAAGAAGCTTCAGACTCTTTCCTGATGAGGCGTGTTTTATATGCCTAAAGCTGAAAAAAAAAACCTGATAACATGCAAAGTAGCTGGTGTGACCGTGTGGGGGTAAGTAAACTATTCCAAACATTTTTCTGAGGTTAAGATTCTTTCGCTAAATGTCACTTTTCAGGGGGAAGCGGGTCTTTGCTCCCAGCAGCGGCTGCCTCTGTAAAGGATTCAATCAGCCACCAGCCCACCCTCGCCTCCGCCAGAATGTACAGTATGCCGGTCGCGTCTGTCACCGACGCAGAGAGGATGGTGTAGACGATACAACGCTTCCATTCAAGCTGCAAGAACAAACAGCTTAGCTAACTTTGTGCATTCAAAACCAGCCCTGAGCATTTACATTACACAGAACTCCCCAAGACTCTGTGTCAACACTGCGCCCAGATAAGGCAAAACAGTTAGAAACTAGGAGCACAAAGACGTTAGTGGGGAGTGGAATTTAATTTAATTTTTTTACATGTTTCAACACTTGAAACGGGTCAAGTCTAGTGTTCAAACAGAAGTACTCAATTTCAGTGACAGCCTTAGCAGAATTGTCAGGAGCTGCATGAGATGGTCGTTTCATGCAAGTGCTCTCCTGTAAGCTACCGTGCAATCCAAAAGCCTTGAGCTACCCATCATTTCTCTATATTTTGCCAGGAAAATGGGAAATAAGTCCAGTAATTTATTGCCTATTGTTTTGTTCACTGTCAGAAATTTCCTACTTGCACCAAAAGAGCAGCTCCCATTCACTGTCAGTGCTGTTCTTGTGTAATTTGGATACCTCAGCTTCCCCCCATTTCCCTTCCTAAAGAATGGCTTCTGACAGCCACTCTTTCTCTAGTACTGACTCTGAGGCTTCAGTGAACAGTAGATGGATCAACTCACAGGCCAAATGCCTCTCAGAGGTCCCGTGTCATGTTTTTGCTGCACTTTTTCCCTCCTCTTTTCAAAGGACACGACTTTCAGATGCTGTTCATCTGCTGTAGATGTTTTTTTAAGCCTAACACTGCTTCTTTTGTCCTTCACTTGTCCAGTTTCTTCAAAATTCTTTTTGTAAATAGGGACACCACGCTAAGACACGCCAAGTCTTTTTGGCTATCTTAGCATGGGGAATCCCCCTGTTGGTGCAAAAGTACTACATTATGCCTGTCAAACTGTTATCTTTGGCATTTTTTATAGACTTAACTAAAGACATGTGAACAAATGGGTTTCTTCGACAAGGTGCTAGAAACTAAGTCCCTTAAGATGCCAAGTTGTCTGTTATGTAAAGACAAAACTTCAATCTTTTATGTCTTAAAGCCAACTTGTGACAAATAGGTCTACTAGTTCCATTTCAGCAGATCAGCAATATCCAACATTAGGGATTTACCAAAAACTTCATGTGTCTTAACCAAAAACAGATGATCCAATTCATTTTTCAAGTACCCTGATTTTACAATACAAAAATTACGCTGCTGGTTATGATTCAGACGTATGTCAGCTATAACGGCTCTTATTGTAAGGTACTGGAGAAAGACACACGATTATTCTCGATAAAACATCAACACTTGGAATCAAATCAAACACCCAAAGCGGAGAAACTAACAAAACCTCATCCGTTGACAAATGTTTACATAGCTGCGCAATCTCCTTAGAACAAATTTAAAGGCTCAAGGCGTTAATGTTGCTAAAGCTCTGATGGTTTAAACCTGAGTGCCTGTAAGGTCAACTGTAATCCCGTGGTTATGATACCAGACTCCAGGCAGGATGGATCATGATTCATACAATGCAGAAGCTCCCCTATAATCCTAGGCTGCACTGTGCGGTGCGCCCTTATCACTGGCAGAATTGGTGCGAGGTTTCAAGCACACTTGCTCCAATTAGATCTCAAATCCCCTCCTTCTGCTCACGGCTCAGCCTCTCCTCGACTTAACAAAAGAAACTATTTTCAGGAACAAAGCCCAGTCGGAGAGAAGGGCTTGACACAGCTGGCACAAAAACAGTCAAATACCTTTTTTTTCTTTTTAAAGCTTTCTCCACAGTGTGAATCTCCAGAATTAAAACTCATACGAATCTGAAGTAAATCACTTAATGCACAACGCGAGCGTGAGCGCTGAAAACAAATACAGTGAGAGTCCTTGATCGAGAGAGTTTCCACACTATGAAAACTGAGGACTCGGGTTCATAAAAAGACTGGTGACGACAGCCGTGGTGTTGCTGACGGAGCGGGTTATGGAAACAGGCGTACGATGGGAGGAAGCGGGGACGGCGGCAGTGGAGGTTACACTATGTGTCGAATCAACAGCAAAACCTGTGGACCTAAAATCAAAACGCACAAAGTAGATATGAACACGGTGGGTTAAGTATCCCACTTTGCAGAATGGTTCACTCCGTGCCTCCTTGTAAGGATGCCACATGTGCAGCAATGCATGACCACTTTATGCAAAAGCAAGTTCACTCTGACACTTTCCAAGCACTGCACCAATAAGTTGTGACTCTGTATCCGGCTCTGCATCTCCCTTTCTTTACTCCTCCTAGAAAAGCAAGAGGTTGGATTGAAAGTCTAACCCAGAAAGCACAGCACCAGCTGCCATTTTTTCCACTTACCAGCCAAGCCAAACAGCCACACACAAAACTGCTGCCACACACAGGAACGGAAAATCTGAGCCTTTATTATAATCTTAGCTGCAGTTCTTTTTCCTTTTTTTTTTTTTTTTTTTTTTTTTTTAAACGCTGAAATGAATGAAGTAGTCAGAGGAAGTTTCTTCCACGCCTGAAAAGGACTGGGGTTTTTTCCCTCTTTTTATTTTTTTTATTCTGCTCATGCTGTATTGATCATTTTTACATTTCTACCCTGTCACTACACAGTCCCTTTTTTAATGATTCTTCCTCTTGGGTTCCGATCTGGGAAATATTACCTTGGGAAAAAAATATTTTGGGGGGGGGGGGGGGGGGGGCATCGACTTGATCAATTTTTTTTTTTTTTTTTGGTTTTGTTCATTATAAATTATAATTCCCTACCTAGCCTTTGGGTAAGCAAAATTTCAAAGGCATCTTAAAACACCATTAAAAAAAGAAAAAAGACAGAAAGAAATGTTTTCCACTAGGGCTGTGCGATATGACCAAAATCTCATCCCGATATAAAACATCTATTGTCGGATAACGATATAAGTCACAAAAATTTAACATTTTCTGTAAATTCTGCGAATCTCGGGTAGCTTAAGTGTTTCCGGCCGTTTTCTTTGTGAGTATTTATAACAGGGCGTGCTGCAGGGAAAAGCCTGTTCTAACATTTGAGTCTAAGGTTTATTTTTTTAGCACGTGACGGCTCCTTTTTTGCTTCTCATCGGTAAATACTCTGCATACTCTTTCACGTGATTCAGTTTATTTTGAAAAGTCTCAACAGGATCTTGAGATTTATTGTGAAAGGTTTATGTGGAAAATAAACAAGCGGACACGTGATGGTTTTACCGTCGTTGTTGCTAACGACAATGCATAAAAACAAGCGCTTGTCCGTCCTTAGTGTGGTTATATTAAATATAAGAGAAAGAGAGAACTTTAGGAAATTAATATAGCCGCTACAGTGACCATCAAAACGATGAAAAAAATATTGCCGTAAACAGTTTATTTTGCAACAGCACGAAACAAACGATTGCGTAAAATGAAACGATAGACGTTTTTATATCATCATCCGATATATATCGTTATATCGAACAGCCCTATTTTCCACTCCCCTCTGCTACCTCTCGCTCCCTCTCATTACCAGCTCATTTTGCTCTCATCTATCATTTCCCTGTGTGGACAACAGTACAGTCTGCACCTTTGTTAAAGGCTCCCATTTACTCAGCTGTAACCATTGCTCCTTGGTTAATCCTAATTGCTGGAGCTATAAGTTTTCAAGAGTTTGAGGCTTACAGCTAAGGAGCTCTTCGTCACCTGTGGTTTTCAACCCATTTGTCTTTTAACCCCTCTCAGAGATGGCCGACGCTGCAGCCGGGCAGAGAGGTCCGGGGCTGTTCAAAGCAGCAGATGTTAGAGAGCAAGCACACGGTAGTGAGCTGAACTCTGCTGCTGAAGGTTCCTGCCAGACAACAGCCCAGCTGGCAGGCAAAGGTTGGGGGGAGGGTGAGTCGCTAAGTTTAGACAGGCGCACAAACGGATATGTGCAAACATGAACATGACGAAGCACGTAAATGAACACTGCACCTCTGGTTTTCTGTGGTAGTCGGTGTAAAATAGACAGCCACCTGGCCTAAGCGTAGCTGTCATCTGCGTGGCCTTACAGCCACAGGCGGGCTGTCATGTAGCCAAGATATGGAACCGACAGCCCAGTCTGTTCAGACAGGCAGCTCTGCTCTACTTCTCACACTCTCACTGCAGCGCCATAAATCATAAACGGACCCATGCAAGCAAAGCCCGGCGCCTTCTCCCTATTTTGGACTGCAAACACAAATAGCGCCGAGTGTCCCACAGCTCGGCTCGCTAGTTTCTGCTGGCCTGTGGGGCTTGAAAAATGTATTTCTTTTTTTGTAGGTTTGGTTTCAAAAAAGCCCCCGGAGTCGTCTACAAACCAGGTGAAATGTCAGCAAAATTTAACCACTACTAACACTCAGAAAACAGAAGTTCTTGTTTGTTTTGCTCCTGAAAGCTTTGATTCAACAGTGGTTCAACGCAATGTCAGAAATGTAGGTGCTACATATGACTAGGCTCTTAAATCTGCATTTCTTTTCTCAACCCTCCATGCCTCAGATGGGCGGTATGCAAATCAGAATTAGAAATTATCATTAATGCCTTCATTTCCTCCCGACTGGACTATTGTAATTCACTGGACATTGGCCTCATTGTGTCATCTTTGGATCACCATCTATGCACTGGTTCCCCATGAAGTCTAGACTTCAGTTTAAGGTCTTGGTGATCACTTTCGGAGCTCCGTGTGCTTTCCTGATCACATTAGCGATTTCTTCCATCCATATACAACATACAGGTCACTGATGTTCTGACCAAAACCTGCTGGTGGTTCCTCATCCTAGACTGAAAACTAAAGGGAAATGTGCATTGGAGGTCATGGCTTCTAAACTATAGACTTGAAACTTTTAAAGACCCAGAGACTTACATGTATATGCTTGATTTTAACTAAGGGCAGCACGGTGGGCATGGAGATTAGCACTGCTGCCACACAGCAGTTTATGGCAGATTGTCCAATATGCTACTGCAGGTTTCCTTAACAGATCCTCCAAGCGCTCTCACTTCACACCTCTGCTAGATTCACTGCACTGGCTCCCTGTTAAATTTAAAATTCTGGTAGTCACCTTTAGGTCACTGCCTGGTGAAGTCCCCTCATCATCAGGATGATAATATCCCTGTGGATGAACTTGTGGCCACATTCACATATACAGTGGTTTGAATATATTTGCATGGAAGATAGTCACATGTAAATCACATCAAAAGCCGTATCACCATAGTTACACGATCAGACCACCATCTGACTTACAGGAACACACACAAACCCCTGCCAGTCAATGGTTTTATGTCTGTATATACATAACCTGATTGACACAGTGGACTAAGTGGACTAAGCTATTTCAATGAGCACAGCGACCACAGAGGTTGGCGGGGAAAAGCTTTCTCTCACATACTCAACTCCATGTACTTCAAACTTTCTCAGGCCTTGGACAAATATGTTTTCTGCCTTAAAATCCAGGCAAGTGGGAGGGGGAAAAAAATTAGTTCAGACCACCCCGCTTACAATGAAAAACCCACCACAACACATCTGGCTTTGGTGGAACCAATATCAAGACAAGACAGAAAAAGAATCAATCCAGCACAACTAAGAACTGAAGATCAAAAACTTAGAGCAGGATCTCCTGGTGGAAGTGGAAATGATTTCATTTGCTTTTTTTTTTCCCATCTATCAACAAACAAATATATAATTAAAAGATTCTTTAAGACTTTTTAAAAGTGGCTTCAGTAGAGAAAACTTTATTTTTTGGTTAATTGGCAAGTCTGGAGGAGTGTGTATTAACATTAACATGTCACATGCCAATGAAAACAGACGCCACATCACATTTTCAAACCCTTCAGCATCAGGCGACACCACGCACACTCATCACATTATTTGATAATGGAACTTACTGTAAGCGATCAGTGAGATCACCAGAGCCTAACCTCACTTTAACAGTCTCAAAGGATTTGTTTCCATGTGTAGAGATCAATCTGTCTCTCTCTGCCTCTAACAAATAACAAATTTCCCACGTGTGGGACTAATAAAGGTTATCTTATCTAACATGCCTACTTAACTACTCTGTTTGCTCTCAGCTGCTGAGTCAATAGTCCTCTCCCTCCTTTTTTAAAGCACATTCCTCTAATCCTCCCTCCTCTGAACACACTTGTGGACATTAAGGCTGATACGATCCTTATCGATGAGCTGGACTGGGTGGATACCTACAGTTTTAACCGGAAGTTAGTTCTTATGCCATCTGGAGAAACCAGTTAGAGAGAGTTCACTGGTTACAAATTAGAGGCTACAAGTTACTATTATGGACTCTGTAAACATGTTGTTATTATCAGCCTCTGTCTTGATAATATATATGTTTAAGACTGTAACCTTTAGAAGCCAGCTGATACTGTTCCCCCCCATGAGAGCTTGAATACTGACGTCTAAATGACCCCGCTTACCTCATTGTAATAATATGTTAAGGATGACTGATTCTATGACATGATGTTAAAGTACAGTCAAATCATTAGAATCATATGCAAAGTTAATTCCTGCAAAATCTAAATAAACTTCTTTAGAAAAATCTGAAAGGTTTGATCAAATGTAAATTTGTATATGATGTCCTCAAATGACTTGTGAACACCAAACATGTCACATTACGTGCAGATTTTTCCGGGTTCCCTGTGCACGCACATTTGCACCTACCCGATGAACATTAATGTGTCTGTTATGGTTCAAACTGCACTACTGTCTGATAAGAGCTGAATGAGCAGCTAATAATTTATCTGATAGGGGTGTGAGGTAATTGCCAACTGCACGACTGCGGGTGAGAAACAGCAGCTCGTACAACCTCCAGGGCAAAACTGGGGTTTAAAGTATTTACAGAATTGCACAGCGAGGTCAAAAACACCCTTATTTTCGCTTTTGTTTTAAAAACAAATTTCCCAGATTTAATAGGTTTCTCGCCGACTCAAAAATGTGTTTTCAGAACCTGATTACTGCAATACTGAAGTATCACTTCCTTATACCGTGTAAGAGATTCAATCGAGAGAGAAAAAACGGGAACATCCCTCATTTCAAAGAAATTTAAGAAATTTCAAAATTAATAATGAGACATAGAAGACCAGCACCAATATGCCCAATATACACAACCCAAAGTGCAATAAAGGACGAGGGCACACAGAACAAGCATTCATTCACAGAGGTGTGATCTATTGTAACATATACCACCTTTAACGGTCTATAAGCACATTATTAATACTGTAAATTCTGATGCTTTGATAGTATTTTTTGTTAAACGACCATGCCATCAAAGCCCTTTGAACTGCATATATATATATTTTAATATATATTTAATGCTACAAAAAAAGAAAAGAAAAAAAGACCCTTTTCGTATGACTTGCATTCTGATCTTTGGTGATGACAAACGTGCAAGCGTCAACAGCAGCAGACACGCTGATCCTAATCTGTTCTGACTTACATTGTTGCCTGAGAACTTCTCAGCAGGGTTTTTTTTTAGTCCAGGCGAATTAGCTGATTGTTTACTGATTTGAAAACACGCCATTGTGTCATACGCTCTTCAGTTTAGCATGCTTTCAGTAAAACACCTTCACTGGCAGCGTGTTTAGCTCGCGGCACTGCGGGCACATCTAAAGTAAGGGCAGATGGGTAAACTATTGTTGCATGCAAGAACACTTACATGCATCTGCAGGTAAAAGCTAAATTAAAACATCTTTTTACAGCAGTTTTAAACTTAGCTTCATTCGCCATTCCCCACCTCACTCCTCAAACCCAACCACTTCAAATAATTCTATTAACAGACGCACGTTGCAAAGTTATTATCAACCAATAGGTTTAATATGAAATACTTTAAAAAGGCACGAACGTGTCGTATTACGTCACAGGTGAGCGGGCTTTCTTTGTCTTGACTGGGTTCATGCCGTGCTCGTGAGGCAGATGGGAAGTTCAGGGAACCCAAGCTTTCACATTCCCAGCATTCCAGAGGTGAGCGCCCTGCATTCTTTTTCAAACGCGTCAGCAAAGGAGGTGACCGAGCAAGTAAGTCAGATAATGACTTGGTGAATAAATTTACAGGTGACTGAAAACACTTACTGTAAGTGAAAGGCTGGCAAGATAATGGAGGCAAAGGTGACGTGAACAGGTGACGATTCCAAAAAAAACAACAACAACAGAAAAGAAAGACGAAAAACTTCCCATTTAAAGCTTCACAAGAGTAGAAATTTGGGGATTTGTCACACACGAAACTGAGTAAAAACTGCATGAGTCACAATGATAGTTGAACCATCAGATTGAGACACATGGGTTAAGCAACACACAATAAACTAACCAAACCAAACCACGCGTCATTATGTTTGCTTACATTTTATCATCACTTTCGACTTGTCCTCACAAGTCTTTGCAAGCGCAGTGTAGCGTACCCGCCACACCATGATGTGTAAGTGGTCTGGTTTACAAACTATTGCATCAACTCCCCCTCTTCTTAACCGCATGTTGCTCAAACGCTTGCTCATCTCATCTCCAGGTGCGTTACTGCCGAATTCCATGTGGGCTGCATTTTCAGGAAGTCGAATTTCAGTCGCTGCGCAAACGTGCAGAAATTGTAAAGACAAAATTTATATGAGCTTATATTCCTGCAACATATCTTTAAAACATCCCTCAACCACTGTATTCAATCAACTGGTATTCTAATATAAGTGACCGTGAGAACAAGCGCACAAAGACCTGAGTGACGGCCAGTGTTGTTCCGGCCCGGCTTCATTCTTTTCATGCCTTTAAAGAAGGGGAAAGCAGGAATGTTGTCGGTACAAGCCCTTGTAGCTCGTGTCTTTTGCTTTCACTTAACAGAAACACTGCCCGATTCCCGATATCTTCAGAGTGGCCAAATCTCTGCTTTGAATATTAAAATATCAGGTGAGCAGTTGCACCTTGTATGCACGGCCCGTGTTAAAGACAAAGAGGAGACCACGTGAGGAAAAAAACCTCTTTGTGAAGTAGTGGTTTGAAAATGTTTCCATGCACAACAGCGCCCAAGCCAAAATTCCCAGCCACAACAGGACAGCCCGTGTGTCATCTGTTCCTTTAACATTTCCCAGCACCCACCTAGACCTCACACCTGCAGTTTTTCTGCAAGAGGGTCACCGCTTCACTAGCATATATCCTGCCTCCGTGACTTTATCAGATACAGCCACGCAATCCTACAAACGCTATTGTTGCCTGTGGTCTGGATCCAGAGCTCTTTTGAAGTGGGACGAGTTCCTCTTCAAAGTGATGTTTGGTTTCCAAAGCTCGCCATGTTAGCATCAGCTTCACCCGATGAATGACGTCCTCTTGACTCGCGTTCACTGGTGATTAGTTGTGGTTTGCACCACACAAGAAAGTGACTCATCCCCCTCCCCATTATCCCCCTTACTGTCGAACGTGGCCTTTGATGCGTCGCACTCTCGTAATCCCACCATCCAACCACTGGGTAAACACACTGAAGTTCCCTTTCACTTTTTTTAGTGGGAATGAGTGCGTGCAATGTACAGATGCTGTAAATGAACAATTCATTCATAGTTTTTTTTCGCGGTTTATTGCAGTAACAATCTTTGTCATATGAACCCCAGAAGAAAGTAGCTCTGGCTCAAGAAACACACGACTTGGTAACAACCAATCTAACATATTTAAGATGTAGGAAAAGAGGGCACAACACAAACCCATTGCTGCTTACAACACATCAAGGACTCATTGATCTGTATTTGATTTCAGTGAAACGTGATGCTGAAGAATTAGCATCCCGATTTTGTTTAGAATGAAGGCAGAGGTTTGGGTCAGAGGGCTGAATGGGAAGCAGAGGGGAGAGGGCAGCCAGTCAGCAGCCTGGGGTTTGTGTTGTGATGTGGACAGTGACTCAATGTTTCCACAGTGGGATCTGCCAAAAAAAAAGAGGCCTCCCACAACACCGCTTCTGTCAGCACTCCAGACTTCATCCCACTCAATAGGGACGGCTGGCAGCCAGTCCATCTCAAATGTATGGGATGAGACAGTTCATGCCGACTATCAGAATCTGCTAATTACAGATGGGCAGGAAATTCTTGTGATCCTCAAGGCTGATGGATTTATAAACATTTTGTGTTACATGAATATGACTTTCTTTTTTTCTTTTTCTTCTTAAATGGGAAGAAAACTCCAGGGCACGGCAGAAACAACCACAAATTACCAAACTCTACTGCTCAGCTGCCCTTTTGGTGGAAACCTTTCTATTATTCTCAACTATACAATACAAAAAAACTCCCAATATTGTAACTGATCTAGAGGAGATTGAAACACAAATACAAAAAAGGTTTTCAAAGGTCTGTACAGAAAATCTTAACATTGCTGCCAATATAAAAATCTGCTGTTTGTTTGTAACTAGGTTGGTTGAAGGGGACTAAGTGATGCTTTTCCATGTTTTCTCTCATATAGAGTGCTTGACAAATTTATTAGACCACCGGTGATAAAAACAACAAAATGCAAATATTTTATTACCATTACAGAAAACAAAAAATGACTTTGGTAATTACCAATACTGTTAATTTAGGGCAGTAAATTAGCAGTGTTGGTAATACTTGATAAGCAGTGTCAAACCCCAAATCCCTTTGGGGAACAGATAATGCATCTCTAGTATAAAAGATCTAAGTAGTCGCTGTGATAACAATCGTTGGTTTTGGACTCAAAGAGTAATTATTTACGAGGCATTTGCTCGCTCCACGACTGCTGTTTAAACCTTCTGTTTATGAGGGAAAGCCAATCAGAAGAAAGCAGGCTTTGAGGGCTTGATTCAAACAGTGGATAACCTGAAGGGCTACACAAAGACACCAAGTGTATGATAAACAAAGATTATTTTGACAACTTTAGTAAGGGTTCAAGTCCAGATTTTCTTTTTTAGCTTCCACCAAATGAGGATGTTAAACATCCAAAAAGCTGTTCACGTTCTTTGCTTCCTATATGCTGTGTTGCAAGGTGAGAAACAGGTCACGGTGTGCTAACAGTCTACAATGAGGCCGCTAAATAAGAACAACAGTAAATTCAAATTAAAATTTTATTTGTCACGTACACAGTCATACACAGTACGATATGTAGTGAAATGCTTGGACAACTCCTCGTGACCTAAAGAAAACAAAAAAGGAAAAGGCTATGAATAAGATAGGAAATAAATATGAAAAATTAAAAAGGGTAAATTTAACTAGGAAGGAATAAAATATAAATTAAGGTTAAAAATGAAATAACTGTACAACACAAATTAGAATGAAGGGTAAATTTAACTGTGGGGATAGGTTAATTGATTAATCCAAATTGTCACTAGGTGTGAATGTGCGAGTGAATGTGAGTGTGAATGGTTGTCTGTCCCTATGTGTTAGCCCTGCGACAGACTGGCGACCTGTCCAGGGTGTACCCCGCCTTTCGCCCTATGACAGCTGGGATAGGCTCCAGCGCCCCCCGCGACCCTGAAAAGGATAAGCGGAAGCGAATGGATGGATGGATGGTAAATTTAACTGGGAAGAATAAGATAAAATATATAAATTAAAGTTGAAAATAAAATAACTGTACAACAAAATACACAATACACAATATAGAACTATATAAGAATGTATGAAGAAATCTAAATATAAATAAATATATACACAATAACAGCAGCTGTACAAGTATTAACCGGAAATGAAGAATATAGTGACCAGTGTTGTGCAAAAACAAAGTCCAGAAAGTCCAGTGTGTGTGTAAGAACTGTATGTGTGGGTCAGTACTGTGTGGTGGTGTGATTGAGAGACCGTATCGCCTGCGGGAAGAAGCTCCTCCTCAGTAATGGAGCTGGACTCTTAGCGAGACCACATATTACTATAGTCCCAGCCTAAAAAAGTTAAAAATGATATACAACATCTGGAAGGACGTGGAGCAGGTGTGCCTCCTTGTACAACATTCTGCCTGAACACTCCGCCAAGAACCATAAAGTGACTCTAAAAAAATAAAAGAAAAAAAAACCCTGAGGGGGGGGAAAGGACTCAAACTAAGTGAAAGCATTTCTGTCCCACTGACTCGTTACTCACACATGATTCAGTTTCTAGGAATTTTAGCATTATACCACGACCACGCAAGAAAAAAAAGATGGCTACTTTTTATTTTTGCAGCATTTACTGGTTACTTTGCGTCACCTAAGTAACAGATATTTGGTTACACTGCATTCTTCATGCCTCATGAAACGGTGAAGAGACTCAATGGCTGCACACAGTGTACTGACGCAAATCTGAAAATAGTTCGTCTGGGAGCTACTGGAGTTTTATTTAGTAGATCTGAATTGTTCGTGGCTGTAAATCACTTCGTGAGATTGCATTTCTAATCTTCAGTCTTCAAAAAGCCCTGACTCATCTCAGCAGACTGCATAGCTCACTGTCAACAGCTCAGACCTCTAGAGATAATGTGTGCACGAACCTTGGATTGGCTATTTTGTGTTCACGGGCAAAACAAAAGCCGCAGATACACTTTTAATTCCCTCGTGTAGCTGCACTGCCTGGCTACTGCAAGGAATGCTTCTGCTGTTGACTACAGCCAATCTCCGAGGAATTTACAGGGCAGGGTGCTTGAAACCAGGAAAATGGGTGTGCTTTACAGAGTCCACCACACAAGGGGAACATGCTTTATTGCTGTGGCAACAAACATTACACCAAAAAAAAAAAAAAAAAAAAAAAAAAAAGGACAAAAAGAGGTCAAAAATGCAACAAGCTGTGACATTTACTACTTTGAGTTTTTGTCACCCATTGTTTACTGGGTGACAAACATGGGCACATGGGCTGGAAATAGCCATTTGTTTCCCTCAGAGTCCTTTATGAATTGTGTCCGATTGAAACTGATCTCTCAGTGTTGTCTGGGAGAGAGTGATGTAGATTCAGGCAATGCTGCAAAGTACAGACTAAAGTGGGCAGATCAATAATTAGATTTGTGTTGTGATGTGTTAATAACTGCAGGGAGCCTGTTTTAATAATGCTGGAGTGGTGCTTTACAATTTGTGGCTGTACGCGTCCAGAGACTGCTGTGATATGGGGGACAATGTCTGCATCTTCTAGCCATCTGCGGCTCCATATTCAAGCGGTCCAACACCGCAAGCATCAAAGCTGCATGTTCTGGTCCCGCAAAAAGGCTGATTAAAGTGCATACTCTAAGTCAGTCTGGGAACCCATCCACCAGTCTCATGACTTTGCCTCTGGGGGCAAGATCCACGTTTTCAAGGGCTTCCAGTGCAGCCAGTGGATACACTGGCCAAGATTCGCATTTCCATCTGGCAGGAACCATTTTTGTATTAAGATCAATTTTAAAAAGCTAACGGAAAGCTAGCGTATCAAGAAATGTCTGCTGACGATTACCCAAAGCATTTCAGCAAATGAAATTCCTCGCCTGCTCTCCATATCGGTCAGAATTACAGCAGCTTGTTTCCCTCGTGTTGTTGGTGATGGCTGGTGGACGGACTGATGCTCTAGTCCCTGCTCCAAACGAGCGGCATCATCCATCACACCACACGCTTAAATGGGCAGCAAAGAAGTCGGTCAGCTGATTTTGACTGAACAGTCTGCCGTCATGCCTCTCAGAACCATAAACCTTGTCAGTGTTGGCTTGAAACATTGAAATGTGACTGTTGTACTCTACTGGTACGTCAACATTTTGTGGCTTTAAGTACACACGCTGTTAGTTGTTTCATTTCTCTTCCACTTCCCACATGTGTGTAGGTCGCTTTATTTTTATTCAGAAATAGTACGTTTTAAGAGAGTTATGTGCTTTTTTCTTTAAATTACTAACCTGTAATCATGAACTGGTACTTATATTTGAACTCTAACAGCACTTTTTTACTACAAGCCTCATTCACTCATTTACAAACACACATTTTTGTTTTGTTTTTGTTTTTTAAAATCACACACACTCACACTCCAGTGGATCCATCAGGGGTAACTCAGTTCAGCATCTTTCCCAAGGATGCTTGGATGTGGGGATCTAACCACTGGCAATCCGCTCTACCTCGTGGGCCACAGCTATGATACTCCCACTGACATCAAAAGTTAGGACTCTTGTTTATTTCTTGGCTTCGCGTGGTGCTTAGTTCTGCAATTTTCGTTATGGTGAAAGCTGTCATTCATTAAAAGACCATGCTTTAGCCTTCACCTGTTTCCACTTGGTCATCAATTTTACTCCCCCTCCCCCTAGAGAGCTGGTGACGGGGAATCTTAAGATTTAGTTCACTAGATTTGGAAGACCAATAAAAACGCAAAACATTTGCCTAGCCGTTTATCAATAAGATATATTTTTGGAAATAAACCAAAGATGTGCAAAAAATAAATAATTAAATCAACAGGAAAAAACAAAAGAAGCACTGCAACAAAAATTCTCCATCTCATTAGAGGCCTCGCCTTCTCTACTTAAAGCAAATGCATTCGATCTTTGTGCAGAGAAGCATAACGGATGTCAGGAAACTTTGAGCTGACAGGGGAGAGGGAGTTTTAAATGTCCAGTAAGTCAAAGTTGATTTGACATAAATGGGAAATCTCAGCCATATTCTGCCAGTTCTTTAAGCCTTAATGCCTCTTTGTACTGGGAGGAGAAAGGATCATTTTTGCAGAGTATAATGTCAGGCTTTACAAAAGATAGTCTACAGGGTTTCCTGCATGCCAGGCGCAGTCAGCCTACAGAAAGGAGGGCTGCTGACATCAGCCGGCTCTCTGTTGGCAGAACTGCCAGAAGGGTATTTGTGTACACTGGTGTTCTGTCCAGCCTCATTCCAGTTTTAAGCTCACATTTGGCATTTTCACTGCAAAAACCTGGCTGGGATTCCCCAAACTAGAAATAGAAGAAGAAGAACAAAGTAATTTGCTGCGACGAGAAACAGTTTCCATAAAAAGGAGTGACCCTCCATGAATCATTACATTATTGTGGTGTTGATGGGGAGGGGTTTATGTGCCCCCATCATCCCAGGAGTTATGTTGTTTGCCCCTGGTAGGGTGCCCCCAACTCAAATTGGTTCTGGGTGGATGGTCAGACCAAGAGAAATGTATAAAAACCCCTATGATGGAATAGATCGGTACATAAATAATAACCAAGGGACATGGCTACACTACTCAGGGTAGGGTGCAGCCCAAAAGAATTACACGGGCCCGACCACCTGTGGATCCACCTCTCACGGGATGGGTCATAGGGATTTGGCGTTTTGTGGATCAGGCAGCAGTTGGGGAAATAGGAAAATTAGCAATAGGAAGATGGAAGTATCTCAGGGTCTTGTCCACGATTGAGGGCAGAATGGAGTGGAAGATCGACAAAATGATTGGCGTGGCATCTTCAGTGATCCGGATGCTGTGACAGTCTAAAGAGAAAGCTGTCGCTTCACCGAGTGATCTACATTCCTACCCTCACCTGTGGCCACAGGCTCTGGGTAGTGAAGTAAAGAACGAGATGCCAGACACACACAAGTGGCAGAAATGAGTTTCCTCCAAAGGGCATCTGGCTTCTCTCTTAGAGACAGGAGAGGAGCTTGATCATTTCGGATGGGTTAAGTGTAGAGATGCTACTCCTCCAGATTAAAAAAAGCTAGTTGAGGCCTTCTGGACATCTCCCAAGTGAGGTGTTTTGATCATGTCCCACTGGGAGGAGGTCCCAGGTCAGGTCCAGCACATGTAGGATGGTTGGATGGATGAAATTTAGTACAGTTTAAGTCATGGCCATATTCAAAGATGAAAGTTGATTGAAAAAACAATCTGAAGGTGAATTCCAAAAGAAAGTTATTGTTATTTGCAGTACTGGCACCTACAGCACTACAGGGATGCAGGGAGAATTGCTTTGCTATGATATTCTGATTGGTACGCCTGTAAACTGAATTTTATTGGATTGTTTTATTGTCAAGGAAAACAGCTACATGCTGCCAACAGACCTAAGATACAAAGTCTGTCAAGTAAAGAAAATACTTCAGGGTAGAACAATTTAACTTTGCCACAAATCATTACACTGCAAAGAAACACTCAAATCGTGACCCAGATCCTGACCGGGCATGATCAGTAAGGCAGACTCGTACGCAAACATACAGCTGTAAGTCTCTGCTGATTTCCTTTTCTAACACACATTCCAGACCAGTTTTGCAAGCTCATAAAACTGCTTTAATAAGAGTACTGCGGCAACAGGTTCCTACACAGGCTGCTTCTTGGCCTGCTTTTGCTCAGAGAGAAAGGGAACCAAAACAGTAAAGCGCCAAGTCTGACAGATTTCTGGTACCTCAGAGTACCACACCCTTCATGCTAAAATTAGTCGGTTAACTGGAAATAAACGTGAGTCATTTAAAAGTCTAAATTATCCAGAAAGTAGCCTAATGTTTACAAAGGAGAAAAATCAATGCATCTCTATTACAGATCATTGACAGGCATAAGTAAACAAATGTTGATAGTGAAAATATTAAGCAGATGCACAAATTTTATGAATCTACTTTTCTTTTTGTCATTCCTTAAAGCATAGCTACTTCCTGCTTTAGTACGTGGTCACCCTATGGTCACAGGAGCATCTCCTTACTGCTCATTATCACAAATAAAGCTGTCACGCATTAGTGGCAGGTCACTCTCAATAACCGCACCAACAAGATGGCTAACATAGCATTAACAAGCAAAGTGCATTCCAGGACACTTACATCCCGGGGATATTTATATATTTAAGAATTTAAGCCCTTAACCCCATGCCCCACCGTTTTTTTTTTTAAATATCTACCAAGTTTAGTAATAATCATTTTGCAATTAGGCATTGCACACCAGCTTTTGGCAGAGCAACACAGCAAATGATCAACTCATGCATGCTGAGCATGTCAAGGTAACCCTGTCAGATAACTATGCAATATGACTCCATATGTAGCCTTGATCTGCATTCCCTACAAACTAGGGCTGCTCGATTATGGCAAAAATGATAATCACGATTATTTTCACTGAAATTGAGATCACGATTATTTGACGATATTTATTTAACCCTTTAAGACCTACTATAGAACCAAGTCCACCAGAGCTTATATTATTTTTTTTACATGTTGTAGTGCCATTTGTGGGAGCATTTCAAGTTGCTATACATCAATACAACTGTTATAGCCCATATTTTAATAATATGTATGCATTAAGTCCATAGTAATTACATAAATTGCAAAAAAGTGCAATAAACTACAAAAAAAATTGAAAATCGCTTTTGTTTTGTTTACATATATTTCTACTTGGAGAAATTTAAGAGGTTTATCCCTCAAAACTTTAAATACAATAAAGTTGCAAAAAATAGTTTCCCACCACAGGAAATTTATTTTGAGTGTCTTCATAGTTTTATTTTGGAGATACAGCAATTTTTATATACTGCAGGAAAAACAAAAAACAATCCTATGATGCAGATTTGCAAAGAAAACAGCAGGTGCATCATTTCACTGTGGGAAGTGTTACGAACAGCTGATGGATCGGCAAAGCGTGTTTCTGGAATATTATGTTTTTGTTCCTGCAAGCGCTTTTTATGCAATTTTTGCAAAGCTATATGTGGAACGAAACCGTGACCGAGGACAAGCTGATGGCATCAGATGTAAGTACAACTCCTCCGGTTTCATATGCAAAACAAATTATTGCGCTAGCTTACACGGTTCAGGTTCTACAGGGATTTAAAAATAGTTACGCAAAACGGAGCGTGCTGCTCTGACCGGCTTTAAAGGGTTAACAATGACTTTAAAAAAATAATATAAAATAGTGTGCAACACCACTGAAGTTTGTTTTTTTTAAACTCTCTTTTCAACCAACGGCAGTCACTCTCCAAATAACTTCTGCTTAGCTTTCCGAGCTTCCCTCGGGTCCTCTTAATCAGCGGTCTCCAACCTTTTTTGCGCCACGGACCGGTTTATGCCCGACAATATTTTCACGGACCGGCCTTTAAGGTGTCGCGGATAAATGAGGGAGGGGCTAATAATCGGCTCAGTCATTTTTAATGATCGTTGAAAGCCCAGATCGTAATCGTGATTAAAATTCGATTAATTGAGCAGCCCTACTACAAACCCAACAGCACAGAGCTGACGATATCTGCCTGTTCACGCCTGCTGTCCTGTGTGGAATGTAGTTACGCTTCCCACCGCTTACACACACACACACACACACACACAGACAGACACACACACGCACAGCAGCAGTGACGTGCTATACCGTTTGCGCTATGCATTGCATTCGCATATGCTGGGAACCTTGGGCTTGTGGGCGGTGTGGTTGGTATGGTTGGTGGCACCCACAGGAAAAGCTGACGTGTTTACATTCAAACAATACCCAGCGGGACAAAGCCCCGCTGTTGTTGTCGACTGCTGTGTGAATGAGGGACTTCAAAACAGGCTTTAAACAGCTAAGCTATTAGGGACTTAGTATTACAAGTGGTTCTGTTTCAACACAAGCTTATAATGAATGTGTAAAGTGAAACGTGGGATTACAGAGTGATTAAGGCAGTAAACACAGACTATGGCTAGATTCGTTTCTTAGAAGGATTAAGTGAGTAAACACAGCTAACCAGAAAAGAGTGAAAGCAGCATTTCAGATACATTTATGTAACAATTAGTATTTTTGTCACTGGGGGTGGATTGAAACTAATGTAGCCTTATGAAACTCAGTGAAAAACCTTTGAAAATTCTGTGTTGTTCTAGTATTTCATCATATCCCTATTTAGATGAAACAGTGTCATAAATTGCTTTCATTATTACACTACTCTGCATTTTTTTTTTCAAAGCGCTAACTTTACCCTGGTGCCATTTCTCAGGCTTTACCCGCCTGCAGTAGCATATATATAAGGCTAAACTGAAACCAACAACCACAAACTACATAGAGGAGAAAAACTCACTCACTAGAACTTGAGTCACTACCAGTTTTTCAGCATCTGCCTGCCTCCCTCCCAGTCCACAGGCCCTTAAGCTCAGTTAGGAGGGGCCTTTATTGGATCCACAAGGAGAGCTTTCAGTGTCCCAGGTCAGGGGAAGGCTGTGTTTATTCACCCAGTTAAACACACAGACACACACAGCTTCGCCACTCATACACAGACTGCTCTGTGCCCGTTTAATTTCAGATTTCCTGTTGTCTCGGCGGTTCTTCTGGCACAGTCGGGTTTGTTGATGTCATTGCAGGTATGTGGGAGTATCCCCTGCAGATGCGAGTTAAGTTGCGCTGTGTTTACATCAGGCTGGATGAAAAGACCCTCGTCGTCTGACGCTTTGGGGCAGAGACTGACGAAATGTGACGATGTTGCAAGTATAGTCGCTGATATGACATGAGACTGTATATTCAAGTCATTCATGACTGTCACCTTAAAGAACCTTAATAAAGAATCAAGAGCCACAAGTGGAACTTTAGAAACCTGGTTCGACAGGCTCGTGGTCGTTAGGGGATTGCTTAGGTGTAAGGAAATGAAACCCAATGATTACCCAAGTCAAACCACGGTTAAATTAAAGGAGCAGGGTGGCCTCTCGGGTCTGTGTGTCAAAACAGTTCAATTTTATTTTATTTCTGTAGCGCCAAATCACAACAACACTTGCCTCAAGGGGCTTGAATTCAGGTTACATAATGGGGCAGCCTCACAGCAAGAAGGTTCCTGGTTCAAAGCCTTTCTGTGTGGAGACTGCATGCTCTCCTCTTTGCCTGCAAGGGTTTCCTCCAGGTACTTCCTCAGCTTCCTCCCACAAAAGTGTTACACAAATGCCAGTCAGTTCCTTTCCACATTTAGTGTCCTGTTAAAATACATTGATTAAACACTGATGAAAGGTTTCTGCCAGAAAATTCAATAGGCCCAGCAGCTGCAACCAGCCAGCATCCACCCACGAAGATGCCAGCTGTGCGGGACGGACGGATCGCTGCCCTGTGTAGGTGCAGCTTTGCTCACAGAGACAATCACAGACAAAAGACAACATCCAGCATGAAGACAAAGTCATTGTTAATCTTTAAAAAACTAGAAAGGGTAACAGTAGTGCAACAAAGATGCTTGCTATCTAAACAATTTTAACTATTGTCTGCTTTTTCTGTGACCAACACAACCACTGGTTGACTTGTGACAAATGCTGGTTGAAGAGTGAGATGCCATCCCACAATGTGTGACCAAGCTGGTGACCAGCACGAGGAAGAGGTGCCAGGCTGTTACATTTGGTAAAACCAATAAATAAAAGTATTTTCCTTACAAATGTGGCACCAGTTAGGGAGAAATAAACAAGCTTTTCAGCGGTATAAGAGTTTTTGCCAAGAGGAATTGCTATAACAATGATATAAAGACCAAATACAAAATTTTGTACTTTTAGTGCTACGTTTACATACTCCAGTTAACCAGTGAATCAACAGGTTTTTCATGGACACCTTACACACCTCACTCTCATTCTCATTTAAATGCAAACACCGCATTGAACACATGGTGCTTCAGCAAAGGGTTCATCCTAGCTCATCTGTTGTTGCAGCAACAGATAAGCTAGGACGAACCTTTTATTGCCATCTGACAACAAACAGTTATTGGGCAATTCAAAGTGGACTTGCGTCATTTTGTCACCAGTACCTGAAGCAACACACCAACACGTAAGCAAGATCTAATTTAATTTGATGTGCACATTACTGTGGATAAAAAGGTTCATGTAAAATCTTCTAAGTAGGAACTTTTGTGTCATATCTTCTGCATTCAAATAGCACTATTTTATATCCATCTCGCATTTATCATTGTGAGATGTTTTCTCCCTGTTCTGGCGTGAAAGTTCACGTCAAAAAATTACACAAAAACTTCATCTGAGGTTTTCTTTATGCATCCACACATATCTGTCTAACATTGCCTACCTGACTTTCTCAATGTAAAAAACCCATATCTTCCCCCTCCCACCTCTGAAGGACCTTCTTGTATAACCTTCCAGTAACTTTGTCTCTTACTTTCCCCTTCCTGCCTTCTGTGTCACCTCTTCAATAATCTATACCTCATAAAAACATTCTTATCAACGAGTGCATCTCTCTGGCTCTCTCTCCCGCTTTCTGTATCATAAAAACTTCCTCAGTTTCCCTTCTGTTGTCGTGTATCTATTGTGTTGCAACTCTTTTTTTATGACTCATCTGACTGTTCCCCCACCTTCCATCTCTTTACCCTGTTCTAATCTTTTGATTTTTCCACTCTCCCACTTATTTTCACCCATTTTCTCCCTTTGCGTTACTGATCCAGTGTTTGCCTAGCACGCCAGTTTATAACTGGCATAATAGTCAGTCTGACACTGTGAAAGGAAGTCTCACAAATTCAGTTTCTCTTCAACAGATGTCTAAACCACAGGCCAACCTGTGGTTTAGAAACCAACAGTAAATGCTGAGAAATTTTCTGCCGTGTATTTATGTTTGAAAGCTTAGCATGAGAAATGGGTATATTTTCTTAATTTTCTGCAAAGTGGGCCAGCAATGTACAATAGGCAGTTTTAATATGGAAACCACCTGCATTACACCTCTTCCACCAAAGCAGTCCCGACAAAGCAAAGACCTCTAAAGACGGCCTGTGCTATCAGGCAGGAGGACACGAGCTATAGGTTCTTTAAGTCTCCTCCTCAGACTTTGTCACATTCATTAAAACTTTGCAGAATGATGCACCATCCTGTTGGAAAGGGGGTGAAGGGAGTCTGCACCAGTGTTTAGTACACGTCAAAGTGGCAGGGCCAACTTTTCTCAGCAGAACGAGAAGAGCTTTCTTTCCATAGTGCATGGACTCATCTTTTCTCCAGGTGAACAGTAGACGTGCGCCTGGTGAAGGAAGAGAAAAGCTGATTCATCAGAGCAGGCCACTTTCTTTCACTTCACCACAGTCCAACTCTGATGCACAGCCAGCTACGAGTCCATGTGAGTTACCATTAAGTCACACTACAGATCTTAGCCAGCATTAAGGTTTTCAGCAATTTATGCCACAATCAGTGAGTACTAGGCACCCATGACCCTGTTAAGAGTTCACTGGCTGTCTTTCCTTGGACTGCTTCTTATACTAATCACTGAATACTGGAAACACCCCACAAGACCTTCCTTTTAGGAGACACCTTGAAAAACTCTGTGCAGCCAACACAGCTTGGCTCATATCAAATTGATTCTTATGCTGCCCGTTTTTCCAGCACTTCCGCTTCAAAAAAGTGACAGTCCACATGCTGCCATATACATCCCGCAACTTGACAAACGCAACTGCAACAAGATAATCAGTGTCATTTACCTCACTTCAGCTGGCAGTTTGCGGCGTTCGCCTTCAAAAACGCTGCATCCAAAAATTTGGCTTTGAAAGGTTAATTCACTCGTCTAAAACATCACTTCCTATTCACTTCATTCACCTCGATGCTGCCCCTCGATGACAGAATAATGTCTCACTGACTATATTTTATAAACTGGCAAAAAAATCCAACGAATTGCTTGGCTCATCAAAAAATGTCAGTGTGTTCAAAAGCTGCTGATCTGAGATTTGATTCCATTTCTTGACTGAAAACTGGGAAAAAAAGGTTTTCACAGCCGCTGTTTAACAATGACTGTTATTATGTGATTTAGGAGGAAGAACAAGAAGGTGAAAGGAGAGACTGGTGGTCAATTTATTTCCCACTTTATGTGTAGAACAGCAGTAGAGCAAAGAATCATGTATGAGCAAACCACTCATACATTATAAATGACCAGGCCTGTTGTCATTAGTGCAGATAAGTGGAGTCAAGCTGTACAGGTCTATTAAGTCATGAGATTTGACTGGTTCTTTATAACATTTTTTATAGAATTTTTAGGGTGGATTGTTGAAACAGATTAACTGTTATGGAAAAAACAATCTCTACTAATAGGGTTTTGCAATGCACTGGCAGAAACCCTGAAGTTGTATTCTGCAAAGTGACCAAATCCATTCATTTTCTTTTGCTCATCCAATTCAGGAGGGTTAGTGGGGGTGGTGGTGGTGTGGGGGGTATTGAGCCTATCCCAACTGCCATAGGGTGAGAGATGGGGACAGGACGCCAGTCTGTCACAGGGCTAACAAAAAAAGACTGACAACCAGTCATGCACACATCAGATCCACCAGCCAGTTGGTGGATTTGAACCCAGGACCCTCTTGCTGTTAGGCAACAGTGTTAACCAACACGTGCCACCATGCTCCCTTAAATATGAAAAATGTCTGAATCAAACTTCAAAATGCAACCCACACAGTTCTCTGTAAAATGATGCATGTGTCAAACTGGTTTTTACTTTGGTTTGTTTTACTGGAGTACTTTCCTAATTTTGCAATAATTACGGTTAAAACAGCAACCCAAGAGAAAATTGCATAGTCTGAGGTACTTTATGGGTAATAAAATATCCTGTCGTAAAGTAGGCTGGGTTAATTACTGAAGCCTAAAGATATAGCTCAAACTGCAATATCAGTACAGCTAGAAGACGCCAGGCTTGTCTAGCAACATGTCTAGCCATGTTCAGTGGTAATTAGCTGTAAACTACATCGAACCAATTGGACGCCGCAAATATCTGAGAATATCAGTTTTATAGTTACTGGTGTCACGCATGTTTGGGTGTCTTCACCTCCTGCTGTCTATATCGCTGAAAGTCACCAGAAGCGTATTTTGAGCAGACTTTGTCAGCTGTGCAGCGATGCCCGAGCAACACCGAAGAGAAAAATAAAGTACCAATAAAAGCAAGCAGGAAGCAAGAAGACTATATATGCCCACATGCAGTTTCAGATACTAAATAATGTGTGTGTACTTTGCACAAAAGCACATGCGGAGGCTTTCTTTTAATGTCATTCCCCTTAAGTGTTCTGTCATTTACATCACAGCACTTAAAGGCTCAGCATCAGAGAGAGGGGCTTTACCATCTTAGTTCACTTTCTAGAAAGATGCAACTGAGGTGTCGTGCAGAGCAAAGTATATTCCATATAAAACTGGAATTAGGATGCAATTTCCTGTCAGCCTCACGCAGATTTAGCTCGTTCTATGACTTTAACTATACCATATATATGCGACTCTGCATTTCCACGGTAACGGCAGATGACTGCCCCTCCCTAAACCAGGTTCTCCTATTTAAAGGGAGTTTTTCCATCCCGCTGTCACCAAGTGCTTGCTGATTATTGGAGTGTCTGTCTATTATTGTAGGGTCTTTACAATATAAAGTAACTTGAGGCAATTGTTGTGATTTTGCACTAAATAAATTGAATTGAAATTACAGTTACATGAGCCTCTCTGATGCAGTGACATTTTGATCAAATAAAGAAAATCAGAATACTTGGTACCATTTCCACTGTTGGACATCATCTAGCCTAGGCTGCCCTCAGCTGTGGGGCCAGTTTTAAAGAATGAATGGGAGCCAAAGGCCTCTAAAGAGAGGAAAATGACAAATGCTGACATTTCTGTGCTGACTAGACAGTACCAGGGCCCGTGGATGGAGGCCTTTAACCTGGGCAACAATTTTTTAAATCAACATCCCAGTGTTATCCTTTACTTAACCCTAATTTGCTGAGCTGTGTCAGCGCTGAGCAAACCACTGTCTTCGGTAGCTCCTGCTGAAACACACGGCCTCTTTTGAAACATTTCTCTGCGAGCACTCCAAGAACAAGGCTTCGACCACACACCGATATGCTCCTCCGCTCTGTTCATGCTTGCTGAGAGAGCAAGCATCTCTCCTTTACTTGCACCTTTCCCTCGGGAGCCTGTGGCTTTGCGATGACTGGAATTCCCATAAATGTCCGATGTGTACTGGGAGAAGCCCAAACCACTGTAAATCACCCAGGCATGATTTGTCGTCCGTTACCACCGGGGCGTCTGGATGGCAACGAGAAAGGTAGGCAGGGAGGTAAAAAGACCCACAAAACTAGGGAGGGTTGGGGAGGAATTAAACGTGCGGTGGGAAAGATTTCACACTCAGCCAAACATCTGTACATGAGACAGGCGTACCTACAGCACATCCAGAAAATTCAGATGACAGGTTTCCAGTAAAGTACAATTGTGAAAATTCACCTGATTTAAGCACAAAGACTTCTTAGCTGTTTGTTTTCCAGTATGTCTCTTTCTCTTCTTTTGTATATAAATGTCCTGTTTTCTATTTATTCTTGCCGTTTACCATTTGTATTTTATTTCGGCACAGTTGATGTGGAGCACCTACAATTTAGTTGTACGTGTACAATGACAACAAAGGGCTAGTCTATTCTATTCTCTCACGCATACTCCATGCTGGCCGCTAAGCCACCGTGCTACATGCTCAATTGCTTGTGTTGTACCACCTTTTCCTTGCCCCAAACTCCTACAACCTTGAATGTGGCATGCTGACACAAGAAGGGACATGCTACTTTGCAAAGCAGAGGCCATAGAAACACTGCATTTTCAGTTTTCATCAAAATTTCGCAAAAAAGAAAAAAATCCCCACAAGGCCTCGTAGCCCCTGTTTAATCTCAAGTTCATCTCTACTAAGCCTCAGGTACGCAGGGGGAAACTGATCTCTGGAAACCACGCTTTCATACCCAAGAACATGTCCCGACTCATGTAAAAAGAAAAACACAACGACTCAACATTATTATTAGTGATGTAGTACAACACAATGAGATGGGTAAAACATAAGCAGAAGAAGAGATCTGACGCTGATCTGCAACAGAGTGAAGTCAAGCCAGCAGCTAAGGTCAAGATTTGGTTGTCGTCACTGGAGCGAAACACGCGTTAAGGTCCTGAGATTGTGTGAGGATTCTGACACAGATTTGAGAAGATTTCGTGTACTTCTTGAATCTGGTTATTGCGTCTGTCGCACCTCAAATATAGCGAGTCTGTTTTTAGGCTGTTTGTTATTTGGAAGGTTTTTTTTCTGCCTCAAAGCAAGAAGATCTTGGGTTCGAATCAACCGACCAGCTGTGATCTTCCTGTGTGAACTTTGTATGTTCTCTCCGGGTACTTTGGCTTCCTCCAACAGTCCAAAAACATGCACTGGGTTAGATTAACGGAGGATTTGAAATTTGAAAAAGATTTGAAAAGCTCTGTGATAGACTGGCGTCCTGTCCAGGGTGTACCATGCCCTTTCACATTACAGCAGCTGCAAAAGGATCCAGACTCTAAACTGGATAAGCTGAAGAAAATGGATGATAGATAGTTGGATGGATGATACGACACTACCTACATCCTTTAGCGTCAGTCTGTACACTTAATCATGACCAACTGGCTCAGCTGTAGACTACTCCATGGCTACTTGTGAGAGTTTTAGACCAGGGGTGTCACACATAATGCCCTGAGGCCAAATCCAGCCCAGCAAAGATTTGAAATGCAAACAAGGGTCTACATTTTGGACCTAACTGTATTCTCTAAATTTACAGCTTCTTAATTATACCAAAAAGTAATTAAGTAAGAAATAAACACACAGCAACTCACCCATGTACAAATATGATCAGTAAAGTCAAAAAAAGAGTTACTTTGTAAGTATCACACACAAATAATCACAGACCCACTTCGTTGCCATCACTGTGTCATATTTATAGACTAAACAAGGTTGTTTTGGTTTGTTCAAGTCTGCACAAAAGCTCTCTATGACGGTGTGAAAGAGGCTTTCTACCTTCCATACACCCCACAAGCAAACAGGAAATTGGAGCCTTTAAAAAAAGAGCAGGGGCACCTCCAGAATTTTTTCATTGGGGTGGCCGTATGGGGGCACACCAAAAACAGAATTTCCAGTTTTATTATGCTGTTGTCTAATATAGATTCTTTAAAAATGTGGAAAACGAGAGAAAGAAAAGAATTATATGCCTAGTTAATTTCCCGCAATTAAAGTTGATAACACTGAAAATGGCTACATATGAAAACCAAATTAGAGTTTGAAATTCATAATAGTCGGTTTTAAATAACAAGTTAATGTTTCATCTCAACATAGGGTGTCTTCCTCTCTCTTCCTCTCACCTTTATTAAAATTATTACCAACATAGGACTGCCTTGTCAGGGGTGGCAGCAAATTCTGGGCGTGACCAGTGCCCCCCTTTGCCCCCCTCTTGGTGGCGCCCCTGAAAGAGGAGCCTTTCCAAAAGAAGAAAACACAATATTCTGGAGTCTGATTTTATGTGCCTACAACTTCAAAACTATCACCAGAAACTGAAAACGGAGGGGCTGTACTCTCTGAGTTGTTTTGGGTGGGTGGGGGGCAGAGAGTGTAACTAAAGCAATGACAAGCCAGCTGTGTTTCCATAGCTTCACACAGGGAGGAGGCAGAGGAGGGATGAGAAAGGAGCAGCAGCTATTAAACTTAACTGGCCTCGATCGGGATGAGGTTTGCACAAACTCACTCCCAGGCTTATGGATTTAGCCATCTGATGGGAAGCTGCGAGGTTAGGGTTTGTTTTGTAAGACAGGATGTGGGGGGAAAAAATTTAAATTAAAAAAAAAAAAAAGGCAACCTTCTCAATGAACCACTCCAGAACCATCAGAAACTCTGACACTAAAGTCTGCTAATCTAAAAACTAGCTAAATATCTATTTCCCCCCCTTTCTATATTACAGACTGTTATTTAAGTCATGTACACTTTCCACTAACGAGCATGTGACTTCACTGAAAAGTCTCAATTAGATCGTTATACCACAAGCAAGCCACTGTTGGCTCAATCAAGTCAAACTCCAAACACCAAGAGGCGCAAACGTTTGATTTTAGCAAACATTAGCGAGGCAATGCTAATTAAAGAAACGCTGGTTTTGTTTACCTCCGCCGTCCGCAGCGAGGGCGGCTTCTTCAAAGCCTGCTTAAAGGAAGTTTCCATAGCGCCGGTCATTTTCATAACTTCGGCTCAAATCCACAGTAGGACTTTTTACTCCGTCTGACTCTCACTTCACGTCTCCTAGCTGCTCTTAGTCGACCCGGGATGACCAAATCCCCGTGGATCTTGTCCTCGCCAAGCCGAGCATGGATGGAGTTTACTCCAAACGGACCGACCGAGAACTCCTTCTTCTCCAGGAGAAGAGAAAGGGGGGGGGAGAAACTTCACTCTCAAGTAGCTCCTCGTTACTGTGCGTCTGAGAGAGAGCAGGCACCGCCAAAGTGTGACAGAAAGTTACGTCTGTTGGACCTGCTGCCTTGATTTCTGTACATCTTTGGTAAAGGAAATATCCACTTCGGTAGTCAGCGTCATTTAGATCCAGGAGTTCAGATTTAGATCCCTCCTCCCGCGAATCCGACGGTGGAGAGTTGACGACATCTGTCTGCCCGAGCGGGGTGCTGCGTTTACGTTCTGTCGAAAATTACAATTCATCGTGATAGTAGCTACACGTGTGCGCCACAAGTGGTAGCTACAGTTGTGCTCATAGGTTTACACACATTCGTCGTGGACGTTTAATGATATCTGTTAACTGTTTTTGTTTTCCCCCAGGCTGAAGTGACTGTACAGCAGGTTTGACACAACACCAATACTCAGAACAAGGAGAAATTCAGAGAGATTAGCGATCATATAAGTAAGAGAATTGTAGATTTACATAAGTTGTCAAGGTCTCTTAGAGCTACAGTTGTTTGCCAGTTGTTTCTAAACAACTACAGATTTCAAGATCAACCATTTAAACAACTATTTAAATAAAACTATTCAGACACAAGCATGACCTGAATTAGAAATGGCTGGAACACCAGCATCACCAGCAGTGTCCACAGTGAAGCAAGTTTTACATCACCATGAACTGAGAGGGTGTTGATAAAGAAACAAGACAAGCCCCTGCTCCAAAATCAGTTTGTTCAAGCTCAACTGAAATGTGCTGCTGCTAGGGGTGCAACGATACACAAAATTCACGGTTCGGTTCGGTTCGATACTTTGGTGTCACGGTTCGATATTTTTTCGATACAAAAAAAATGTTCATGCCTTTTTAATTTGTCATTTATTAAAATTATAAATATATATTTTAACTCAAAAGTACAGTTTTTAAATTTAATGTTGCTGAAACAAAAATAATTAAAAAAATAAATATATCTGATTGAGGAATCACTCATCTTTGGAAAAGAGAGTTTATTACAGAGAAATGGCTCTTCCCAAAATAAAAGCTATACTATACGCTTCTTCTGGGCTATATTCTCAGCAGCATATTGTAGCGGGTCAGGGCTGTTCGGGGTTCTGTTTGTACAGTTATGTTTTGTTTATGTTGCCATAGTGACGGGTGACGCCCTCTTGCTGCGACGGTGTGTCCTTCCGGGGTCAGAGGGCGCCCTGTGTGTTGTTGTTGTTGTTGCTGTGCGGTTGCCGCGCTGAGCAGTTAGCTAGCGGCAGTGTTCTTCTGCAGATGTCAATAAACGGCTGTGCTCCCTGGCTAGCTCACGGGAAGCAAGACCAAACAACACCTCCGTCTCCTCGTTGTCTGAGCTCGCCACATTGGTGTCAGAAGTGGGATGATGGTGGCACCCCATGTTCTGACCCGAGTGACTTTTCCCCCGCCTGTCGTGACCGGCAGTGCGCCAAAAGAAGGCACCTGGATATTTGCAAAGTGAAAGCAAAAAACAAGCGCAAATTCAAACGCGATTTCAATATGTCACATATTGACAGTGGCTCACCGATGCCAATGACATAATTACCCAGCTACATTTCCGAAAGAATGCAAAAGCATTGACATATATTTTTCCTTCCTACAATAGCCCGACGGGCAGGGCAGAGATAGATTTTGGTAGCCCGACTGGAAAAATCGCTAGCCCGATTTTGCAAGCCCTGTGTTACAGGCATGGCCCTTTAAGGATGAAGCCTGATGGGAAATGTATTCGGGATGTGTGTAGCGGGACTGCCTGGTGTGTGTGTGTGTGTGAAGAGAGAGAGCGGAGAAGGGGAAAAAGTAACGGTTAGCTACAGAAGAGACGGAAAGAAAATAAATAAAAGGAATATAATAACTCCCTCGACAGCCAGAGTTGTGTCGGCGATGCTCGCTGTGAGTAAACTGTTTCAGCCCACTGTACGCTGTGTTCGTGCCTTAGAGAAGAAATAAAGTTCGGTGAAGCAGTTTCCTACGCCTCCTTCGATCTTTTTGCTAGCGGAGTTGACTTGTATAGTAAGCTGTTGCCGGCTACGAGTCAGTTACGGAACCTTCAAGTAACTGCCAGAGGTTTCCTTACTACGGTTCGGGGCCGCGGATCTGGCGCGGTAACACCTGTATCTGATTGAGGAGTCACTCATCTTTGGAAAAGAGAGTTTATTACAGAGAAATGGCTCTTTCCAAAATAAAAGCTATACTATACGCTTCTTCTGGGCTATATTCTCAGCAGCATATTGTAGCGGGTCAGGGCTGTTCGGGGTTCTGTTTGTACAGTTATGTTTTGTTTATGTTGCCATAGTGACGGGTGACGCCCTCTCGCTGCGACGGTGTGTCCTTCCGGGGTCAGAGGGCGCCCTGTGTGTTGTTGTTGTTGTTGCTGTGCGGTTGCCGCGCTGAGCAGTTAGCTAGCGGCAGTGTTCTTCTGCAGATGTCAATAAACGGCTGTGCTCCCTGGCTAGCTCACGGGAAGCAAGACCAAACGACACCTCCGTCTCCTCGTTGTCTGAGCTCGCCACATTAGTGTCAGAAGTGGGATGATGGTGGGACCCCATGTTCTGACCCGAGTGACTTTTCCCCCGCCGGTCGTGACCGGCCGGTGCGCCAAAAGAAGGCACCTGGACATTTGCAGGACTTTGTGTGGGGCAATGGGGTCGTCGGGGACGACTGACCCCTTAGGCGGGGGCTATGTAGCGGGTCAGGGCTGTTCAGGGTTCTGTTTGTACAGTTATGTTTTGTTTATGTTGCCATAGTGACGGGTGACGCCTTCTCGCTGCGACGGTGTGTCCTTCCGGGGTCAGAGGGCGCTCTGTGTGTTGTTGTTGCTGTGCGGTTGCCGCGCTGAGGAGTTAGCTAGCGGCAGTGTTCTTCTGCAGATGTCAATAAACGGCTGTGCTCCCTGGCTAGCTCACGGTAAGCAAGACCAAACAACACCTCCGTCTCCTCGTTGTCTGAGCTCGCCACATTGGTGTCAGAAGTGGGATGATGGTGGCACCCCATGTTCTGACCCGAGTGACTTTTCCCCCGCCTGTCGTGACCAGCGGTGCGCCAAAAGAAGGCACCTGGATATTTGCAAAGTGAAAGCAAAAAACAAGCGCAAATTCAAACGCGATTTCAATATGTCACATATTGACAGTGGCTCACCGATGCCAATGACATAATTACCCAGCTACATTTCCGAAAGAATGCAAAAGCATTGACATATATTTTTCCTTCCTACAATAGCCCGACGGGCAGGGCAGAGATAGATTTTGGTAGCCTGACTGGAAAAATCGCTAGCCCGATTTTGCAAGCCCTGTGTTACAGGCATGGCCCTTTAAGGATGAAGCCTGATGGGAAATGTATTCGGGATGTGTGTAGCGGGACTGCCTGGTGTGTGTGTGTGTGAAGAGAGAGAGCGGAGAAGGGGAAAAAGTAACGGTTAGCTACAGAAGAGACGGAAAGAAAATAAATAAAAGGAATATAATAACTCCCTCGACAGCCAGAGTTGTGTCGGCGATGCTCGCTGTGAGTAAACTGTTTCAGCCCACTGTACGCTGTGTTCGTGCCTTAGAGAAGAAATAAAGTTCGGTGAAGCAGTTTCCTACGCCTCCTTCGATCTTTTTGCTAGCGGAGTTGACTTGTATAGTAAGCTGTTGCCGGCTACGAGTCAGTTACGGAACCTTCAAGTAACTGCCAGAGGTTTCCTTACTACGGTTCGGGGCCGCGGATCTGGCGCGGTAACACCTGTATCTGATTGAGGAGTCACTCATCTTTGGAAAAGAGAGTTTATTACAGAGAAATGGCTCTTTCCAAAATAAAAGCTATACTATACGCTTCTTCTGGGCTATATTCTCAGCAGCATATTGTAGCGGGTCAGGGCTGTTCGGGGTTCTGTTTGTACAGTTATGTTTTGTTTATGTTGCCATAGTGACGGGTGACGCCCTCTCGCTGCGACGGTGTGTCCTTCCGGGGTCAGAGGGCGCCCTGTGTGTTGTTGTTGTGGCTGTGCGGTTGCCGCGCTGAGCAGTTAGCTAGCGGCAGTGTTCTTCTGCAGATGTCAATAAACGGCTGTGCTCCCTGGCTAGCTCACGGGAAGCAAGACCAAACGACACCTCCGTCTCCTCGTTGTCTGAGCTCGCCACATTAGTGTCAGAAGTGGGATGATGGTGGCACCCCATGTTCTGACCCGAGTGACTTTTCCCCCGGTGCGCCAAAAGAAGGCACCTGGACATTTGCAGGACTTTGTGTGGGGCAATGGGGTCGTCGGGGACGACTGACCCCTTAGGCGGGGGCTATGTAGCGGGTCAGGGCTGTTCAGGGTTCTGTTTGTACAGTTATGTTTTGTTTATGTTGCCATAGTGACGGGTGACGCCTTCTCGCTGCGACGGTGTGTCCTTCCGGGGTCAGAGGGCGCTCTGTGTGTTGTTGTTGCTGTGCGGTTGCCGCGCTGAGGAGTTAGCTAGCGGCAGTGTTCTTCTGCAGATGTCAATAAACGGTTGTGCTCCCTGGCTAGCTCACGGTAAGCAAGACCAAACGACACCTCCCTCTCCTCCTTGTCTGAGCTCGCCACAATATTAAACATATCAGGTCCCCATAAGGAGAATCATGTGCTAACGGCTGTCTAAATGACTCGGGTAAAGTTTGTAACATGCATGCTTGTTGTTTTTGTCTGCTTCCACTTGTCTTTGCACTAGGATGATGTCGGCGTAAATGTGCAGTCATATTCGTTGTGTTCCCACTAGTGCTCCGTTATCGAGCTACCCCTGCGTGGGGCTAGACGGCTAACACGTTAACGAGCTAACTGCTCGCTAACACACTAGTTCCCACCCATGTAATTGAGCATTGCGTGGCACATCCAACATACTGTTTTACTTTAGTCCATGACACGCTTACCTTCAGGGTCATACGTCACATGAAAACCAAAATAATTCCAAACGCCACATCTGAATGAGGGTGGGGAAGGTTCAATTTGCCATGTTGCAAGGAGAGCTTAACTTCTGTCTCGCTAGCTTGCCCTGCGCTCTTCCTTCTGATGATGCTGTCTGTGTTGAGCGCTCAGTGGATCTGTGCTCGACAGTGCAGCCTAGGCTGAGTAGTCGAACGCAGATTTACTGAGCGCTCAACACAGACAGCATCGTCAGAAGGAAAGTTGATAAAATAAATTACAAATTTTGTATTGTTCGATACATATGCGTACCGAACCGAAAGCACTGTATCGAACGGTTCAATATCGATACGAGTATCGTTGCACCCCTAGCTGCTGCCCACGTTGACAAGCCAAATGTCTTCTGGAGAAGGGTTTTATAATCGGACAAGCAAAAATTGAGCTCTCTGACCACAGCGACAAGAGGCATGTTTGGAGACTTTCCAGCCTAAGCACACTACCAGCTATCAAGCATGGTGGTGGTAGCATCATGATTTGCGGTTGATTTGCTGCTAGTCCTACTGGTCCTACATTGCACAAAGCTTGTGGAATAATGGAGGAGGTCAATCTCCAAATTCTTTATCTTCACCTCAAATCAGCAGTTACCTGAAACATGGAAAAAACTGACCCGAATGGCCTCCCCAAAGTCACAACCTCAACCCTATTAAAAATACAAGGCAACCACCCAATTTAAATTACCTCTTCCAGTTATCCTAAGAGCTATAACCAGACGTTTGCTGTAAGCTACTAAACATGTCTGATCAAGGTGCAAATTGCTAAGGGGTATTTAACCAAATATTAGCTGGGGTGTATGTGTACTTTAACCATGTGTGGATTTGAAAAAACCCTAAAATGTTTAAAACCTTTTTATTTTAAGTCAGTGTAAAATATTTCTATCATGAGAAAAGAACAGTTCAAAGAAATAATTAAAAAACCCAAAATATGGCATTTAGGCCCGTGAGTGTATGGAAACTTCGAATAACATCATCTATCCACTATCCATACATACCTGTATTGTCTGTCAATACATTACCATACGCTATTTACAAGAAAGACATGCAAATTGTTATACCACAGGGACTTTTCCAAACAACCACAGTCATAAATGAAAATGCAGATAAAAGCTGAAAGCAGTGCAGCAGAAGGGAAGGGTCAGGCTGTGTTTCAGTGTAGGAATTATGAAAGCAGTACTTAAACGCAGCATAGATCCTCCCTCTGCCTTTGGACACATGTGAAGGCAAAGTGCAACCAGAGTTTTGCTCTGCTTGCGGAATATTGAGATTACCCTAACGCGTGTGAACGCAACACCTGACTCCAGGGATTATATTGAAGTCGATTTTTGCCACCTGAAGAATACAAATGGCATTGCAAAGTATATTATAGTTAGATGATGTTTCTCAGAATTTGGAGTTGGTGTGTTATAATTATGGATTCCTACCTCACAATTATGACTTATTGACTTTTCCAGGTGGCAAAAATCAGTTTTCTTCAGCTCCTTTTGTCCTTATATTTCATAATTAAACCCGTGCCCTTAGAGAATGAGCTGCAGAGCCGAGTTAGATCCAATAAACCACTCCTTTAATGTGCACATGCCTCGACTTCTGATTCTTGTTACCCTGTGTTAATAAATTACCATTCACATAAGGCAGCAGTGTTGCTACTGTGGGGAAACATAGCTTCCACCAGTGTATTTGCTTTGAGTCAGGACACTCCTTCATTTATTGCATAACTGCAGTGTGTGCGTACGTGCTCTGTTCATTTAACCTCGTGCACTGAGAGGGCTGGGTGGAGTGGCAGACAGCTTCAGGGTGGGAAATTCAAAGGTGGGTACAACGTGTAAGCCAGATGGTGACTGCTGACAGCCAAACTTAACAAAAGTGCTGTTGTTGTAGAGTCTGCCCTGATTTAGATCCACTGTCTGTGTAAGACAAACAGACCCAAAAAAACCAACCCCCAAAAAAATGACGCATAATTTGTATTGCTCATATGATAAGAAAGAGAAAATGAAAGACGGCTTTCCTTAAAAGCTAAAACCAGTTTACACATAATTATGCAGTCATGGAATAGTTTATTATGTAGTGTTTGTGGGGAATGAGAGAAGAAACCACAATATAAGGATGTGATGAAACGTAAAGCTGGAGCTGCGCCAGTGACTCAAAGGCTTGTGGTTTGACAGAAAGCCACTTTGTAATGTCTTGTAAACCAACCAAAAACACGGGGTCATGTCAACTAACTGTCCGTTAAATTCGGAGACAGAAAAACTTTCCCAGAGAGGCACGGAAATTTTCATCATCAGCATCTTTATTGCACAACGTTCCCATAAAATTGGGAAAAGAATAAATTCGAGGAGACAATTTTTTAAAAGACATTCTGTACAAATACATGGAAATAAACTTGAATATGTACAGTTTACACAAACCGTTACACTTAAACACAGGCAACTAAATAATTTATCCATATACAAAGAGGGAAAAGGAGATATAAATCCATACCCTTTAAACATAATGGCTGGTTTGTACAAAAAAAAAAAAAAAAAAGAAAAAAAAAGTAGGCTGATATAGCGGAGTATCTTCAAATACAGTAACAAGCATATTTGTATATATCAATTATAACAGCAAAAACGAGCTCTCCAGAAGCCTGCGATACATTTATGCCACTTTTCCGTTAAGACTTGGGTTATACCCAGGGTGCGATTTGGGCTGAACAAACACACACACACACACACACACACACACACACACACTGTGGAATTCCCAGGGTTAGAGTGCTGCTTTCAGAGAATGCAGTTAGACTGCGCTTCCATTAACAAGCTCAAACAATATTTTCATCTTAGAGATTTGCAGAAGTTCAAAAATTGTCCCACTGCCTCCAAGGTGCTGGATAAAAAGTACGCTATAGTTAGAAAATATGTGAAGCTCTCTCTGATTCGGGCAGTTTGTGAACATGTTAACATTTTCCCATCAATTCAAGATTTATTTATTAAAAAAAAAAAAAAAAAAGTGTCCCAGATTCCACAAAATCTAAGCCTGCATTTTTACTCTCAACAAATCGCACCCTGCTTGTACTGCATAACAACCAAAATCTGTCAATGCCAAGAAAACAAAAGGAAAACGTGTCCTACTATAGTTTTGTATTTTGTGAGTCTAACTGTAATAGAAACAAGCTTGAGAATAGTGTCAGCTGACATATACATATCCACTATAAGGCCTACTGTGTTCCTCTATTCCTCTCATTGCAGCAAACATCAACGCCGTAAACATCGTATAAAGGTCGCAAAGCTATAAAAGTGTGAAAATATTTCAGCATTTTTTCTTTTTTGGTTGTAAAATAGATGTAGATAATGCATGGTTTAGCTTTTCCACAGTATAAAGGGACCCCATTTAATCACATTCTGACGCAAAAATAAGTTTCTTCCTTTTTTGTGTGAATCAATCATCTTAAGGAATTACACAGCCTTTCCCTTTTTTTTTTTAAATTTTATGAGAACACAGCATAGAGTCTGCACAGTTGACATTCCTATGATTAAAATAGCTTAGAAAGTACCTCAGGGTTTTCTATGGGGCGGCTGTACATGGTTAGCCACATGCCCATATGAAGATCTGAGGTAGTGCTGTACCTGTGATAAGAATGTCATAGCCACTTAATTCGCCATTTCAAAACAAGTTTGCAAAAACAAAACAAAAAGTCAGGTGGGCACTGCAGTTTGACAAAAAGCAAAATCTTTTGATCTAACTCAGGGAAATTTGGCCTGTAAACAAAGTCCTGACGATAAACAAAAAGACTTAATTGGCATGAGATTGATAAAGTTCTCTTCCAAGTGATATTTACCTCAAAGGAAAGTTTAAAATCATCCGCCTGCTTCATTTAAACATGTTATTCATCACTTCGTATGACCAGGTTTAAGATTGTACAGGGGGGGAGAAAGCAGATGAAGAAACAAATCCATTGTTATTACACTATAGACACCCTTAGATTTTCATTTTCAGCTGAAAAATAAAATTAAAGTCTTTGGCTTTTGTGTCCTAAAATGAAAGAGTCCTATTTAAAAACATTCAAACAACGACAGGAGAAGGTCATCTCAGGGATGTTTCCATTCATCCGCAGTGCCTCGCTCCATCTCTGGGTCTGTGGTCTCCAACTCCACCCTGTGGTTCAACGTCATCATTGCTCTGAAATAGCAGCAATGAGTTTAAGCGTCAGCTCTGGCTGTGGTCCATAAAGACCTGTGCCACACAGACACGCGGGTCAGGAAACCATGTAGAGAGTCAGCAGCAGAGCGTGGACGGCCCGTTTCTGGGGCCGGGTGGCACCGCACAGCTCTGACCGACCTCCCCAGGAAGCGAACTGTTGGAGACCTCAGTGCCAGTACTGTTTCATAGTAAGATCTGGGCAACATAGGGGGAGTGAGTGCTGGCCACGGCAGCTAGCAAGGGGAGGTCGCTGGACTCGATTCTGCAAAGATACCAAATAAAATAATAAATAAAAGTTAGATTAAAGGTTTACACTGTTGTTCACCTGGGAAATTTATTCAAGACCTGTATTTTTTTTTTTTTTTTTTTTTTTTTTTAAGATTGGAGTATCCAAGTCACTAGCTGTAATGATGAAAACAACTGTCTGAAATGGGTGCAGATGAACCTTTACACAGACAAACTTTAACATTTCAAAGTCGGAATAAGAAAAAAGGTAAAGGGCTTACCCTAAAACCATGCCCAGTTCTTTCACGTGGACTCTGGTCTGGCCCTTCAAATACTCAGCAAGCATCTTGCTCTTAAAGTAGATCTCCTGCAGACGGTCCTCAAGGTGCATTATACACTGAAGAGGAGAGGAACAACACATGGAGCATGACTTATAAGCAATAATATAAGTGCTATTTACTGTATACACACAAATTATTAGGGGTCAACATGATCTTGACTCTAAAGCAGAAAGATGAAGACTTAGCGTACAAAGTTGGGGGACACGTTGAGTTTGTAAAGCTGGTTAGTAGACTGCAATAAGCTGGACACCAGGTTGGACACCAGGACCTCCTTCCCCAGCTTGCTGACATCGGTGGCTCGTCTCTGACTGCTCGCCACCTGCACTGTCCACTTGTCTGTGTCTGCTATAATGCAGACGGCCTCGGCTATGGGCTCATCCAATACTGGATGCTACAGGAGGATAAGGATGGCCATTTAAACCAATGAAATACACATAGAAAGCACAAAAAGCACGAATATCCATAACGTGACCCAGTCTTCTATTTTATTACTTCTCAAACATGCATAAGTCAACTCCATTTTTTTCTTAATTTCTTAGTGACTTCCTGCTGGATTTAATTGTGTGCTTAGAATCATTTTCCAGCTGAAAAGTAGAGTTCAAGTTTAACTACTGGCATGATCTCAGGCTGCCCACTCCCTGATGCTGCAAAGCCTCCTTTTTGGGTATGACACCACCATTGAGCTTTTTGTTTATGCAGGGAAAACGTGTGGCTCCTTAAAGAGTAAGTCCTTCCAGTCTTTACCTGAACTGCATGGGTTAATTCAGTCATGAGGTTCTGCCGTAGCTTCTCGTCACTGGGCATCCCATGCAGTACAAAGTCTGGCACATAGGTGGGGCAGTAGCCTCCAAAGAGAGACCGGCCAAAATTAGCAATGCTTGGCTTAGAGTAGTTCTCCACCAGCTTTGACCTGTCGATGAAACATGACATGAGAAATTTGTTTATTTTATCTCACATTTTGTGGATAGTTTTAGTTTTTATTTCTCAACAACTAATCAGCTATTGCTGAAAACAAAAACACGTTTTTGAGCAAGTTCTACTCACCCGGGAAAGGGCACCAGAACTTCCTCCTGCCAGTCCTCAGTCTCTTCACTCTCACTGTCTCCCAGCGCACTGTCTGAGCTCTCATTGCGTGGTATTTCCCAGTCGTTGATGGGCGCTGATTTGTGCTTTTGGTCCTCTTTGCTGTTACTCCTTGCATCCTGGGGAACGGGGACTGATAACACAAGATCTTTGTCCTGCTCAGCAGGACAGCCCCTGCAGACGCAGATGTCAGAAGAGTCTGTAGATTCACACCTGCACCTCCTCTCCATATCCAACAACCTCTCTCCCTTCCTGCATGACTGCATCTCTCCACTACCTGGACCTAAACAAAGGCCCAAACCCTGCACCCTGGCCTTGCTGTGAAAGCCAAGATCCCCTAGTTCATGATACCGAGAAGCCGCTGAAAAGTCCACCGAGTCCTTGTTCCTACTGGCTTCATGTTGTTTGGCAACATTATCTATAGTCCTAGTTTCCCCAGGGTTGAAATAATCATCAAAATCATCCCTACAGTTCAGGTCCCACTGGGAGATCTTGCTCTGTACCCGCTGCAGGGTGGAAACTGCCTTGGTCTGTTTGGTTTGGTCCTCTGACATTCTGGTGCAGCTGGTCTTTAGCTCGGCTCCCATCTGCAGCTGCTGCGGTTGCTGCTGATAATGCTGTCCTCGTTGATGCTGTGATGGCTGCTGCAGCTGCAGCATGTGTTTCTTGTAGTCCTCCTCCACCTTCCTTCCGCGGCTCTCTGTGTCTGATTCAGGAGACAAGGAGTCTCCAATGAGAAAAGTCACTTTTGTTGTTGGCTCTTCGTCTTCTGGCAGAGTCAAAGCCATGGGCCCTATCACAGAGTTTCCCGGTATCACTGATACTCCAGCAATCAGGTTCTTATCTGGAGGCTTCTTCTCCAAATGCATCCCCAACGGCCGAGCAGGGAGCACTTTAGTGGTCTGGTTTCCAGATGCTGCATTAATTAAAGCATCTAACCCACAGTTTTTTACTTCTGTGGGAACAGGTAAGGATGGATCTGATCCAAGGGTTGTGGGGATGGATTGATCAATAGGTTTCAGGTCACCCTTGGTCTCTGTATCCAGCACACAGACCTGCTCCCTGGTGGAAGCCAAGCCGACGTGCAGCACCGTCTCCACTCGAGCCTCTGTGAACAGTCGGCTGCTAGACTCCTTGCACACATCCTTAGCTTCTGCCACCTCTGCAATCCTGTTAATGGGAATTGTGCCCTGGCCGTGTCCTGCCTGAAGCACACTGCTCCTCGATCCCTGGCTCTCGCTGCTGTCTTCCTCATCCTCATCCTCCTCCTCTTCCTCGTTGGGTGGCTCTCCAGCACTGTGCTCCACTTCATTGTCTGTGAATGTGCTGCTCTGCAGGCTGTTGTCTGAAGGGTAGATGCTGTCTTCTGTCTCAGTCTGCTGACTGTGGGCCCCTTGGGATAGGTAGTCTCCGCTGGGTTTGTGGACGGTAACCAAGACATAATCAGACTCCTCCACCTCGCCCTTTCTAAGGGAGGTAGTTATAAGGGAGCCGGGCATGACAATGGCCTCGTCCTCAGCACTGTCCAGCATGTGCGTCTCCAGCAGCTCAGAACAGCGAATGAAGTAGGTAAGGACATAAAGGAGTCTCTGGACAAGCTCCTGTCTGCGGCCAACTACTACAGTCTTTGACAGCCGAACTGGGGAGCCAATAGCCCCATACAGGTCCCCTACAAAAAGATAAAAGAACAGTCATTTTTACAAATATGTTAATTAATTCCATATTTTCTTGGCTTTATAATTTTACGTTGTTTCCCTAATCTCAGACAGGAAATGTATATTTTGAATACAAGTTTTATTGGAGAGTAAAAAATATCATATTTTCTTCTTTATTGTTTACTTAAACACCCATAACCAAGTACAGTATTGTTGGTGTGTATCTCTTTCACGCTTCTCTTTACATATGACTGTTTGCAGCTCTCAGCTGTTAACACTAGGTGTCAGTGTTAACTCACTTTCTAATTACATTCCATGTCACATGAGTAAAAATGAGGACTCATTAAGACTTCCCTTTAAAATTTATTATAGGATTTTACATAATAGCCAACTACTAATAAATCTCAGTACTTCAATTAGTTCAACTTCTGTAAAACAACGCAGTGCTTTTCACATGAATCAGGGAGAGTTTAACAGTGTACCCAGTTTTCACTTCAAGTTATTACAATTTTAAACAGTATTTATATTACACATGCAATGTGGACTGGAATGACCGCTGCTTCTGAGATGACTTAAAAGACAATGTCTGCATTACACCTCTTAGGATGATGCACAGACATCTAGCTTACTCAGATTTAAAGCTGCAGGTAGCGAACATAGTCTAGTCATAACTTGTCTTCAAGTTGTAATGATTAACAATGGCAACAATGTTCCAGTGAAAATAAAGAGCAAACACAGGTGTTACGTTTTACTTTCACTCCACCCAGGTGCTTTAACAACAAGCAAAGGCACATCTGGGTCTCTCTGCCTGTGTGTTTGTCTTTGACCGTCTCACCTAGCTGTGCCCAGAGAGGATTGTAGGGATGCGTCTTTGCCAGCATGTCGACGCTCTGGGAGGAGTGCTTTTCAAGGAAGATCTTGATTGGAGGCTGCCCATTTGGCATGACGGTGGGCACCCAAGCCAGATGATTGGTCAGAATCGCTGTCAATAATGCGGGAAGGAATCTAAGGGGGGGGGGAATAAATCAAGAGGGAATCAGTGCATGATCACGATCCATCCATTTTCTTCCACTTATCCAATTCAGGGTTGTGGGGGCAGTTTCCATAGGGCGGGAGGCAGGGTAACACAAAGAGACAAAATCATTCACACTCAAATGCACATCTACGGGCAATTTAGATGTCCTACTTAACCTAATCCTACTGCGTGTTTTTGGACTGTGGGAAGAAGCCAGACTACCCAGAGAGAACCCACGCAGACACTAGGAGAACATTTAAACTCAACACATTTAACCTTCTTGTTGTGAGGCAATAGCGCTAACCACCATGCTGCCATGCTATGGGCACAGCTTACGACCATATCGCCCTGATCACCCTCGATGATTACCATCTGTCCAGAAATTGCCTTTCTCTCTCTCTCTCTCTCTCAGTCTCTCTCCTGACCTACTTCAGTAAGGTCAAATGTGCTGTCATTACTTGGAAAACCTTGGTCATTTCTTTCTTGTTGAACTGGACACCACAAACACAAATCCTTAGTTTGAAACAGACGCAGCTGTACACATTAAGCGAAACACCCATACACACACACACTCCATGAGCATGATTCACTTCTCAGTTCTGACCACAAGTGTCTACTTCCCTTCCTGTCTCATGACTCAACTCTGTCATGTTAGCAGAGTTCAATCGCGTGCCGGGACTGCTGGAATTATCAGAACCATCAGTCATGGGAGCACTGATGAGATGGCCTCATAAAAGATGTGATGTGATACAGTAAAAGCACTGGTTCCCAGGGAAACATGACGCTTCACTCAAGAGTCAACAGCACTTAGAGGTAGTTGCAGTAGTGGTGGAAACACTGACTTCAGCTAAGTGGTGATGCTGATACAGAAACTGGTTACTTAGGGGGGAAAAAACTGTCTATTTAAGTTCAGTGAGCATGCTGGAAATTAGAGAACACGAGAAAAGTCCCAAATGTCTTAAAATCCATGGCTCATGTAGTACAGTAATGATAATCTGCCTTTATCTATGTTCTCTCATTGGTCTAATTTGTATAAATGACTGAATGTAAAAAATATACGAAAAAGTAAAATATAGTTTGGTTTTCAACAAAATCAGTGAAGTTGTAGATTTTGATATGGAGTTTATAGAAGATAAAATGACAAATTAATTAAAAAAAAAATACAGAAAAAGTTACAATTAAAAAAACAAAAACTCTCAAGCACAGTTTTAATATTTTCAACTGTGTGAACACTTCCACTGTGGTGTTACTCTAATTAAGATCTGATAAAACATTTTAAGGCATTTTTACCACCTTACTAAACATTATGCAACACCTCAGTTCAGTGCAGTGAATGATGCTTTAATTAACTCTGCTGAATATGGGTGCTATGTTCAATAAAAGCGCTGCAACCAATTCATACGTGCACAATTAGCAGTGGTTTGACATGGCTTTGTAATAGCAACAATAAGCAATTAGAGACTGGCAGGGATCTTCTCATTCACAGCACTTTTTAAAACGGACAAATAGATGCAAAGAGGGTGTCAGTGTCTGTGTGTGCAATTAAACATAACAAAGGAGTATGAGGGAGAGAGAATGAATAGTTAAGTGTGTGTGGAAATCTGCATGTTCCCCATTTCTGTTGCTAAGAAAAGAAAGATGCGACATGTATATATATTTTGTGCACCTCGCATCTTTGTCTTAGTCTAGGACACAACATCATGGACTCACTAAATCTGTGTGCCATCTATAGAAATTCCTTGACTAATAGTGAAGTAGGTGGAAGAATAGGGAGACACTCAACTGGTTCTTGGAGGCCTGCTCCATCAGCAGAGAAAGCTCCCTCATGAATTGACCGCAGAGCTGGTTCTTCTCTGATGCTCCAGACATCATAGTCAACCAGACGGGTTCGGCCACTCGGGGCATGGTGTAGAGGTCACAGATGGTCATCCTGGAGATGAGGTACAGCGAGGGAGGGAGCGATGAAAGAGGGGGAGGCCATGGACAGTCCAAATGAAAGGGAACAAGGAGAAAGAGAGAAAACAGACAGAGAGAAAACAGGGACGTTATTGTCTCTTGGGGTAAACAAAAGAGATCTCAGTTCACAGAGCTTCGCTGTCTACACTGAGGCCATAGGAGACCCTTGCTGTATCTGTGTTTGTAACAGTCTGACGACCTTGCGTGCACCCTCTCTCTCCTCCTCACACACACCCAACTTTGTCTCTTGGTCTGTACAGTGTGTGGGTGTATATGCATCTGTATGTGGCTCGGCTGGGGCATTTGTCCATTGAGAAGGACAGGAGTTTCCATGGAGCGTGGGGTGAATTGGTGAGCATGTCTCGGCCAGAGGCCAAGCTTTGACACAGAGGCAGAAGGGAATCTCTGCAGACGTAGGAATGTGGAAAATCAGGAATTTTTAGTCATGGTTAAAATATGGACTGCAGATCATTGCTTTAGGGTTTGAAATAGCAAATCCATTTCCCCCCATATTAAAAGAGCAGTTTTCAGTAGATAAGAAAACAAAAAGTGCTGTCAGTTTCTATCAGGTGATGAGGTGCTCTGTAGAAAGTTTTCTGCTTACTTTAGTTCTGCTGCAAACAAATTACCTGAATCTATAATACAATTGCAATCTTCAGCTAAAACAGCAGCATAGTCAAGGAAACTGAAATGGATTTAACCATCTGCCATCAGCTCGGCTGATCTGTCACAAGGGTTGTAGGTTCTACTGATAAGCAATAAAACCCCGCCCTGATTTCTTGATTTAGTCTTACTGGAAGCTTCGGGACAGCTGTAAACACGGTTAATTCTGCAGTAAACTCACAACCTCTCTGACCTATCATGAACCCGGTGACAGGAGTGACGCAGGCTGTGAGAAAACACAGGTGTCACACAGTGGAAGTGACATTCACTTCAGGTCAAGTATTCTGGTGATCAAGCTATTTTAGGATTGCGTAATTTTCCAAAGAAAACAACTTAGCGCCTCACTGTTTCTAGGTGAATTTAACAGCACTGCCACGCAGATCTATTTTTAAGTAAGATTTTTAATAAATCCATCCCTAAACCCAAGCTCAGAGTGACAAACAGCCACTTTCCTACATGTGGATTTTGACTAATCCTCAACTAAAAGAAAAACTCAGTGAAGACCTCCCAGCTTAATCCATGTCTACAAAACTAAGTTTCAAGAGTTCCTAATGTTAAAATAGAAAGATGCCAAATATTTAGTTGTTATAAACAAAACAAAAAGAGCTAAGTGTTGCTTTAGATGACCCTTTAGTGTTATAGATTTCATTTTAAACTAGTGCTAAACTAGAACATCACAGCGTTAGGTAACAGTCTGACAGATAAAATGTGTGATAATAGCAAGAAGATCAACGATCAATCGGTGAAGCAGAATGAACTTGGAATAAATCAGACACACATCTCCAGATCTCATTATGTCTTCTTGTTTGCAGGGCAGCAAAGATCATCCATCATTTGACTGTGGCATCAAATGAACTAATAATACTTTATTCACTCCTGTATTATAAACGGGTTGACTTTTTCCTGCGGCCTCTCCTAAGCCCCACTTGTTCCCGGTGTCTGGTGTACATTACTGAAAGCCTGCCACTGGAAAGAGGTCTGAGGCCAAGCCGGCACTAGATGAGTGGGGAAATCTAGCTTCAGCCTCCACGCATCAGCTGTTTAGGTGAACATTAAAAGTGCACGGCTGTGATGTGGAATTAAACTGTTGTGTCGGGCTGAGGACCCAGATATAAATTACCTCACTATGGTGAGTGACAGTCCAAGCATTTGCCCTCATTAAGTTGGTTTCATAAGTTGACTTTAAGAGGCATCATAAATACTGTTAGTTAAGCCGTTTATAGAGACTAACATGTTATAAATCCAATAATAAGATTTTTGGTTGTGGGAGTAACCTTTATACAAACAGGGAAAACTCTTTGCCACCATTATTCAGATGCTTAAGGCTAAACTAGAATGGAGGCAGGGTAGACTTTAAGAGCACTGATTGCCCTTTTACTGTCATGTCAGCTCACTTTGTCAATATCATCTATGGAACCAACCTACCGACTTTAAATTTCAGTTTCTGGGGGAGTTTTACCCAAGTGCTTCAAGGGACTTCTTACTTATTTATGTATTTTTTGTTTAGAAAGTTTCAGGGACATACGGCTTTATGTTTGACACTCAATTTCAGTGTCTAAAAAAAACCTTCCCAACTTCACTGTATGTGTGCCCGAATGAGAATTAAGACTCCGGTGTGTTAGGTGTTTTGCTTTGCACAGAAATCCTGTTCGAACTTAACCCGCAAATTCTGGCATAACCCCAATATAGTCTGCTGTGACATTTATGTCCAGATGCTTCTACTAACCTTATCTTTGCCAACATGCAGGGTGTGTGCGCGTGCCCACCCTCCAGCTATGCTGAAGCCACGTCAGCGTCACAGAAAGGCATTTCGTCCAGTTACGTCTTGCAATGTTCCATTAAGTCAAAACCACTTAATGGCAAAAGTGACTACTGTTATATTTAGTCTATATCTGAAGGTGGTTTTGCAGCTATTTAGTGAGTCCAGGGGATCAGCATTCCTCCTCCTGGCACTTGCATATATTTACTATTCTGGTGCTCATGACCAGTTGTCTGAGATAGATAGGGCTGACACTCAGGAGACTTGGGTTGCTGAGGCCGGCTGTCAGCAGGCGTGTGACTGCAGCAATGAGTGGGACGTCAAACAGGGAACTGCGTGCCAGTGTGTATGTGGAGAGTGAAAGTGGTGGCAGAGACAAGCAGGTGGGCACACGCACGCACATTATATAAGTCGAACATTTTACGAGTCACACAATAATGGCAAGCATGTCTCACCCACACACAGACAGACATACCGAACAATCCTACAGGCCAATAATCACAAATTTATGATTTCATAACTCATGTCATCACAAATAAAGACAGAATCCTTCTTGGAACCGATGTTTCTAAAAGGTCTAAAGAAATAATTCTCAACAAAGTATGCAGTGATGCATAATTTGAGATGTAGCTTCTAAAACCGTGATCAAATAAGCCTGCCTAAAATTAGTCAAAGCACCAAAGCAAAGGCCTCCTGTGTGCGCTGCAGTAACAAAGTAACAACTTTGATTTGGTCAAGGCCAAAACAGCAAATGTGCATTTATATGCAAATAAATGCAGATTTCAGTTTACAAATGACCTTTAACCCATTTCCCGCTACATTTGTTGCTCCCAGAACTTTTTTTTTTTCCAAGGAGATTGCATAAACAAAGACTCACAAGGTAAAACTATGACACTCGCTGTTGCAGCCAGTAAATATTAAATGTCACATGTATTTTCAACGCAAGCCACCCTAGCTGGTAAACCCCAGGTCTCACACTCACATTCTCTGCCTGCTTGATGTTGAAAGAGGACCCTAGTAACCCACTAGCTTAACAAACCAAGCTTGGAATGAAAGACGCATATAAAATACTTCTCAGGTAATTAAAGCTGACCAAATGTCGGCACCAGCATAAAAATGGATACCAGTACTTGGTGACCCACTTTGCAAAAGCATCGTGACTTTGCCAACAGCAGCTTTGGATAAAAAAAAAAAAAAAAAAAAAAGTCTGATAAACTATTTTGATATAAATCTGTGTCATCTGATTCCTTGTAAATGTTGAGTCTCTGCAGAATATATAACAATGACTGCCTCTTTTATAGAGTACCTTCCTTCATCAACGCAGCAGTTCCTTGTCTCCTAAACAGAGGAATATATTACCCCTCTTTTTCCATTCCTTCACAGCTACTTTCCTGCAGCCTATCATGCCTACATGGCCTCAATAACAGAAAACAAAATAAGTGGTGCTCAATGCCAGTAAGTTTGACCAAGTCCAGATCTCCTCTGTCAGTATTCATGTAGGGCTGAACCTCGAAGTGGAGCTGGGTCAGTGGCTCTGCAGTTTGCAGCCTCCAAAATAAAATGATTTAAATATGTTTAAATAAGATGGGCCAAGTCCCATGATGTGTAGATGGATGCAAGATTCAGAGCATCCTTTTGCATCCAGTTTTATTTTGTAGAAGTTAGAGCTGGGCGATATGAGATTTTTTCATATCACGATATGTTTTTTTCATTTCAGGCGATAACGATATCTATCACGATATAAGCCAAATAACTATATTTGTAAGATTTAAATGTGCCGTTGCTCACAAGTAAAATGTGAAATAATCAGCAGCTTGTTTTTCAATATTTATTTCCCATAATAAGTTCAACAGGGTAGATGTACTTAAGGAACATGAGACTTTTTCAGATAAATAAAGGCAAATATTGCAAACTACACAAAAGGCAGCCGCTAAAGCGTTTAAGTTTCAAAATAGAACAAATGAAACAGACTAAATTGTCAATTCCACTTAGAAACAAAATATTAATTCTAAAAATAAATCTTAGTTTGTTTTACAGAAGAACAGACAAAACTGACTAACTTTTGTCAATATCAAATAAACTGAGAACTAAAAGGAAATTCTCAATCTCTCCTTGTTGTATAGCTTAGCTTTTCAAACAGTTTTAACAGTTACTTTAGTCTGACAAAAGCCGAATGACGAATTAGCGCTTCCAGTCAGAGACTGAGGCTACGTCCACACGTACACGGGTATTTTTGAAAACGGAGATTTTCCGTTTTCGTTTTAAAAAATAATCCCGTCCACACATAAAGGCAGAAATGAAGGAAAACGCTGTTATGAACATGCCAAAGCAACAGGTGGCGCTAGATTCCTAACCGTGCAGAAATGTTGGCCAATCAGGAGTCTAGAAGCCTCGGTGGGAAAAAGTTAACAAAGCTGCGGCATAGAAGCAGAACCGAGTCGTATGTGTGGAGGGACAGTAACTGTGTGTATATGTAAGCATTTAAACACTGCAGAGAGTAGAATTAACAGTAACAGTATTGTAGAAATTCATTTCACCGAAACAATAACGTGGCGCACAGTGTGACGCATGCACCAGTTTATTGTATTTCCAGACTTGCTTTCGGCGCAATTTACAGTGCACGCTACTCTGTTTTTTGTCAGACTTGAAATAGCCGAAATACCTTCACACTACGGAACTTCTATGGCTCTTCCGTTCGACAATCTCTCCGGCATTGGAACCATCATCGGTTTTCTCTTCGGTCACGCTCGGTTGATTTTTCTAGTCGGCACACTCATTTCCTCCATTATGCGCTGGCTGCTTCCCAAACAAACACACGTGCGGCTTGGCACTTGTGCTGTACGTAGCAAGTCACGCGACGTGACGCTGCGGCTGTGATTGGTTCAGCTCTGCGCTACTGAATTTGGATCGGCTGACCTTTTTTTTTTTTTTTTTTTTTTTTTTTTAAGAGGACAAGAGCGGCGAGGTCTATCGCGATAGCTTAATTTCTCTATCGAGTAAAAGTTATATCGCGATACATATCGTTATCGTTCTATCGCCCAGCTCTAGTAGAAGTTGAAAAAAAGCATCAGTTTCCCAAATACATTGTATATTAATGTATATTAAATGACTGAAACTGATTAAACAGCTGACTTTGGTTAACAGAAAGAGCCTACAGTGTCAATGCAACCATTTTGTTTTAAGAAAGCTATGAGCACTTGTATACATTGTTTTTGTCACTCAAAGTTATTACTAGGGTTTATGCTTAAGTTCTGCCCTGTTATGTAACATCCCTTATTGCATGGATAAACACTTCCTAAAAAAAACCCAGCTTTGTTTTAAGAAGTGTTCAAAACAAAAGCTTGTAATTAAAAAAGTGAGAGAAACTACACTCTGTAAGATCACTTATATATTTAAGTGAGTAAATAGAATATGTTGTCCAACCTGAATTCGTTGAGTCCCTCCACCATTCGGCTGTAAGCCAGAGCCCTCTGGCTGGCATCAGCTGACCGCCGACTCATCTTCATGGCCTTGAGAGCGACACAACACGCATGCACTTTTAGATATTTGGCAACAAAGCTGTCAAACTAAAGAACTTGTAAAGGAGAAGACTGGCTAACACTGGAAATCTACCAGAGCTCTTACAGTGCCAACAACAGACACCAGTAAACAGAACCGCAGATATAAAAAGGCATGACTATTGACCGGTCAATCTGACAGCAGCTCTGCTCATTACAGCAGCAAACAGTGCTGGTTTGTATGTTTTGTTCCATTCATGTCATTGTTAATGCATTAGATTTTGCAGGAAAACTTATCTCTACATCATCATTCAGGGAGGTGGATAGGAACTTAAAACTGCAATAAAAAGTTGGCCTCAAATGAAATTCCATCCCTTTAACTTACCTGCTCAATTGCACTCTTTAGTTTGTTCATGTGGCTTTCAAAGAGTGGAAAGTGAGAGAAGAAGAAATCTTGGAAGCGGCTGTTTTCCTCAGCATTGGGGGACAGCGTGAAGATGACACCTATGGCTATCTTCTTCTTCCGAATCACACCCAGACTTGGACCGCCGCTTTCATCCGACATGTTGAAGCTCTCCTCCACCGACCTAAGGAGGATAGGATTCGCATGGAGTCAACTTTACAGCAAGGCTAGAGGAGGAAATGTGTATATAACACTTCGCCTTGTGAATCCAAATCCAGCTAAATTTGTTACATCTCACCTTGCATAAAACATTCATTCATTACTGGCAAACCCCCCCCCCCCCCCCCCCCCCCCCAAAAAAAAACCAAACAAAAACAAACCCCAACCCATCAACATTTCTTTATATTTACTTATATTTTGTAATATTTAATGACTTCAGAGTGAGTAAATTATGTGTTTAGGAGGTTAGAGATTATTCAGTTCAGATTAACTGAAAAGTTAATGTTAACAATCCCTACAGGTGCCCCAAGTTTTACTGATTATTTACAACCCTGTGTCTGTACAAAGGTAGTGCTGGAGCAAAGTGTTTTAACTATATACTCTTATGCATCATTAGTACAGTATAGGTAATTCTATATACTGCCACCAAAAAGGAGGAAAAAAACTTGGAAAACACAAAGAGACTTGGTGGTCCGGGTGAACCAGAGCACAACCAGAGGCTGACAGCTACTTTGATTGCAGCAGACCAATACTGCATCCCGTCTAGTCACAGTGTTGTTACTAACAGCAGCAGTGTGTGCGCGTTTTTCCCAGCTGCCTGCTGGATTCGGAGGAAGTCCTAGTAGGATAAACTTTACAAAAGCCAGACAGGGGCCCTGAATAGGGGTGAAAGACCACTGGGCGCTTGTGATTGGGAGGAGAGACTCTGAGTGTGACTTCTGGGAAAGCTGACTTGTGTATCTGGATTAGAGTGAAACCATATCAATCAGCTGGCAAATCAACAAAACAAATAATTTACTAGTAAATAATTAATTCAGAAACCATTTCTGATCATCTTTTTTTCCTTCTAGCTTTTAAGTTTGTTTCTTTTGTTTGTATGTTTTTATAATCGCTAGAATTTTCTGTGGTAATGAATGTAATTATATCCAAGTTGGTCAGAAACATAATTTTGAGCCTTAAACTCTGTGATGGACATTTTCATTTCCTTTAAGTGTTTTATAACTTTACAAATGTTGAAGTGAAATCAAATGAAGTCTCAATTTTTTAAATATGGAGAAGTCATCAGCTGATACCCTAATGTTTTTGTGTACTTGCTTGCATGTCTGGCAAATGGTTTATGTTTGTTTTTCTACTGCAAAACTGCCCTGCTTTATTTTCTGTTGTGTCTTTCCTCATTTACACAGTTTTTATTGACTGGAATATTTATTTTAATTAATATTTGTTTTGTTTTTGTTTTGTTTTTTTAAACAGATGTATGTCTGCATGCATCTCACCATCGGGGGAAGACGCCGTTTTCTAGGCTGGTTGTTTGACTGCGGAGCCATCGGCGCTGGTAACTGGACGCACAGCTGCTGGTCAAGGACGAGCTCGGGGATGGGAAGGGAGTGATCAACAGGCTGCTCAAGGAAGCTACAATGAAAGATAAGGAAAGGAGTAGGGAACAGACAGAGGGAATGGTTGAGACAGAAGAGTAAAAAAGGCACAAATTAGTCAGACAACAAGTGTGTAGAGTACTCAGTTTCAATGAGACATCATACACAAAAACACAGCCAGACAGACTTGAAAACAGTGCTCTCAATCTAAGAGAGAAGGAGAGAAAAAAAAAAGAAAAGAAAACTGGTACACCGAAAACAAACAAATGAATCCTCAAACATTCAATCTTTTTTCTTGGTTTCCACAAACGCAGACTGTAATTACTGAATACCTTTGATATGAGCGCTAATGTCAGCAAGCTTGCTCATAGTCACATGCTGCAGTTGTTTGACAAACTGGCTTTACACCAAGCTTGGCATGATAATGACACTGACACACACACACACACACACTCTCTCTCTACAGGCCTTGATCACAGGGTTATTTACAGCCCTGACAGGACGCACTGATCACTGGTCACATGAACCATTTAGTTGGTGTGTGATATTGTGTGTTTGTTTTAAGAGATAAAGAGAGATAACTGAATGAATGTGTACATCTTGTAAGGAGAAAACTGATAAGAGTGTTGCAGCAGCAAAAAACCCTCTCCAGCCTAACCACAGTACAGAGGTGGAGAAAGTCAAAAAAAGACGCAGAGTTCTTAAATTAGAAAAGCTAGTATCGAGCGACGATATATTTAACTCTCTGCTTAAACATGGGTCTCGTGCTGAATGTACAATTCTCCTCGTACCAGTCATTCCAATAGGACGTGGTGGTGTTTGAAGGGGTGGGGCTAAAGGAGAGCCTGGGAGACAGGGGTCAGTTTCCACAGGACAAACTTTTCCAGACTTCAGAAGCTATGTATTCACCTCAACACCATCTTCCACCATGCTTTTATTTCTTTCTGTGTGGTTTTATGTAGAGTGTAATGACCCAGTATCTTCCTGACATACTCTCAATGTTCTCTGTTCCTTGACCTCTTTAGTCTTGATCAGATTAAATGTAGGCGTAATTCAAAACTCAGCTGTGGGACTGAAAGTGGTGTGAGTGTAGGTCAATCCAGGCTTTGGTGCCTAGTCTCATTAACGTACCAGACCTGGCGATGCCACTGTCCCTCTCGTCGTACAGCCCTCGGCCAGGCATGTCCATAGGGTGACTGTGGCCTGGAGGAAAAACAGGAAAGAGAGAGAAAGGGAAAAGTTAAGGGTGAGAGTGGGTGAAGAGAAAGTAGGGCAGAAAATGGAAATAAGGGAGGATAATAAACAAAAAAATAAAAAATAAAATAATGACCTGTGTGAACAAGAAAAATGTTATTAACGAACTGGAGCACCAAACATGTTGAAGATGCTGTTATCGCCACTATGTTAGAGATTTACAATGTTGCATTATAATACACAAGATGCTAATGCTTTTAGATGTGTAACATTAACTCTTGGACTAGCAACCACAAAGCAGAAGAGTTGTTTTTCTTGATTAGAATCAAAATAATGAGTGCAATGAGCCAATACAGCAGAGATGGGGTTGAAATATCTTAAAATAGCCAACGGAGCAGTACTCAGAACTCCATAAAAAAGGCTTTAACCTCCAGCAGGTGCTGAACTACTCTCTGCTGGGGAGTGGGCGCTCCCGATTGATTCTCATGTCATTAGTTAGCAACCTTTGTTTTCCAACTCCAAAAACAGAAAGTGTCACAAGGAAGACAAATAAGGTGAAAAGCACTACTGTTGTAATAGACTGTTACTCAACAGCTCACTCGGTGTCACTATCAACATCATCTGCTGCAGCGCCGACTTCCCTCTACAACAACCCCGTAACACAGATATCACAGAGTGTGTCTGCACTTAATGTCAACATACTGACGGAAAGAAAATGGGAAACATGGAGGTAGTGATAACCACTACTGAAGTGTGGCAAAGGTATTGATTGCAATGTAAAATACAGTAATGTTTGGAGATTTGATTTAGATGGTTATACAACTTTCAATACAATCAAGGAAGTATCTGATTGGTCCCAAACTTAATCAGCAGCATATCAAAGATTAACAAAGCCCCCAAACAAGACCTATTCTGTGAGGAACAGCTTCAAGTTGCATATTAAGCGTGTGTGATAGACACAGATGGTAGAAAATTCTTCATTATGGCTATTTTACTTTGCACAACAGCCAGGAAGTGAGACTGTTGCTACAATTTCATTGGCGTAAATGAGAAAAGATTTTGAAAGGGGGAAAAAAGAACTTAAAAACAGCCCACTGCACATCAAGCCTAAAAGCATTGCCCAAGTATGACAGGCACTGTCAAAGACAACATGTTAGTAAAAGTATGTGAGTACATAACAGAAACAGGAGGACATGAAACTGTAAAAATAACTAATACTACAGCCACCGACACCAGCGAACCCTCATGCATTCCTGTGTGTTATCCACCTGCAGACATGGGTCAGATAAAGTATATACATGATTTGAGACAGCTTTATGGCTAATGAGTCAAGTTCTTGTTTGTGAGGCTGCAAATGCCTGAAGGAATACACATTCCCTCCACCGTTTCCTAGTTTCCTTGTGGTTTATGTGAAGAAGCAGAGATGAAGCTTAAGGGCATGAGGTGTCTTTGAGTATGGCTCCAAGACACCTCAATCCTCGTTTAAAGAACTGCCTTTTCATTTACTCAGTGCCACTTGCCTTTAAATTTTTTGCACGTCCTATCTGACCCAAGTTATTTGCAGATGCTTAGTGCCATTGCAAGCTATGTCTCGAATACTATCACTGCTAATGCAAGAATCACTACCCAGGCATGCAGTTGCTGAGAGGCATCCAATGCAACCACCGTTACTTAAACTTCAGTCTACAGATACGCATGCAACTGACACACAGCAATCATGGTCAGTTTTGAGCGCCAACCTGAAAAGAAAGAAGCGCTCTTGATGAGGCGTAGCGGGCCCTGTTCAGAGAAGGCCCGTCGAGGGCTGCAGAGCTGAGAAAATCCTGCGCAGCACAAACAAAAACATGGAAAAGAAGAAAGGGAGGAAGGGAAGAAAAAAAAAAAAGGACAAAAAACACGAACCATGATTAGTGAATGGAGGAGGAAATATCACTGCCTCCTATTGTTTGAAAGTCTCATTAGTTACAGGAAATTTTTAGTTTGAAATGAAATAAACAACCAGGCAGACAAGAGAGGTGGCATCGCTCACAGAAAATGCACCATATACGTTTTTTTTTTTTTAAAGCAGGTTTCGTAATTGGTTAGATTTTCAGCTTTGATGTATGTAACTAGATGTCTTTTCTGTGAGGATGACAGAGAATCTGCACAAATTAGAAACTTCGCCAACAGTTCTTCATTTGAGCTTTTTAAAAATCAGGCTTTTATGCTCATCTTTGTAGCAGAAGCATTTCACAGCCTAAGCCTAAATCAGTTGGCTGCACAGACAATGTACTGACCATCAAAAACCAACACTCAAATTTCACCACCTGTAGCACAGTCGGTCATCATAAGGATCAGTGAAGCACGAGAGCACAAATACTAGAATGCCTTAAGTGTTTCATAGAATGGCCGATTCTGTTTACCAACTGAGAAATCTTGCGCCAGTTTAGGGTAGACGTAGCTGTAAAGAAAAGCTGTTGGCAAAGAGCGCCCTGGGAGGCCGCAATGGTGGAGCTTAAAGGTGAAAAACTTCAACTTCCGATAAAATAAATAAGCAACAAAATTCAACACTTTACAGAGTTGAGCCTTTCAAACAAAATGCCATGAAGGTAAAATTAAATATGCATTTGTATATATTTAACAAGTCCAAAAAATGAACAAAAACAAACACATTACATAAAGATATAGAGCAATTTCTCTCTATGATTACATTAAAGAAAAAGTGACTTGGTAATCTACTCATAATTTGTACAGAGGAAGAGAAATGATCACACATGGCACAAAAATAAAAGGTTTGGCACGGCACTAGATTGCCATGGTTACCTATGTTCCCTAGCAGACTGTTGGGCCCAGTGTTTTGATCAGGCTTTAGGGTGTTGTTGTCCTGTCCAATGAACTCCAGGCTGTCCTGCAACCTGTGTGGGACGAACAGAGAAAGCCAGCAGAACATTTATAAGGATTGTTGCCAACAACACTTGTATTGTGGATTGGAGAATACTGGCATATCTTGGTTTATGACAGAGTTCTGCATAGGAGTCACAGCGTGTGTTGATAAGCTTGCAAATGCTTACGTGTTCAGGCTGCCGTACACGCTGCCTCCGGTCCTGGCAGTGAAGACTTTACTCAGCATCAGCTGAGGTGGTGATCTGATATGATGATGGTGCAGGAACAAAGATCATTAGTATATGTGCTTTGTTCATGTTTATGGTTGTGTATTTCTTCTTCTACCTAATCAATTCACAACTTATTTTCTTCCTGGATCCTATTATCACCTTCACTTGACCTTAAAACTGTTTGGTCTCAGAAAACGTAAGGATCAGATATCCCATAGTTTCAACAAGTTTCTAAAAGTCCCTTTGTTCAGAACTAGAATATTTAATGTTTGCTTTTTTTTAAACTCAGGAAACAGCAGTGAGGAGAAAGTCATTCATGCATTCCTTTTCTTTTTACCTTATCTGGTGGATTTTAAGTGTAGAGCCTTTGTAGCTCATGGCCACAGAGCCAAACATCATTTCACCCAGCATAACCACATCTGATGAACACCTTGAACCCTGGAAAGGAAAGAAATATTTTGATATTGTAACCTCTAGGCATTAGACACCGACACAATCACATTGTGCAAATTCTTAAGGCATCATAGCAGTTATTCATTTAGCACTTAATATAAACGGGGGAGATTGCACACAATTTACTTCAGCAGTTTGATCTCAAATGATACCAGCAAATCAAAACTTGTGACTGAAACATGCAACAAACTTCAAACTAAATTGAAGAGTGCTCCCCAAGGACCATAAAGTATACAAGCACAGTTTACATTTGTGTGTTTATGGATATGTCTTTGTAGAAGAGTACTTCATTTAAACAATCTCAGTCCTGCGTTACCTGGAAGCGGAGGCCTTGCTCCTTGGATTCCTTGGTTTCCGAGGTGCAGGAAGAGGAGCTGTCCAGGGAACTGCTGCTGCCTCCTGTAGGACGAAGCTGGCAGCATTTTCCAAACATCTTCACCTGGGACTCGGCGCTCTGCAAGATAAAAAAAAAAAATCAAAATATAGAATATTATAGACCCAACTGCCAAGAATGCAGACTTATTTACCTCTACAATTAGTTGTTGATTTTTGTTTTGCAACTTTTCATCCTTGTGACTAATTAGAGACCAAACAAAAAAACAAAAGCAGCATAAATATGAAGCATCTACTGCAAATGACCTACAACCCTGAGCTGAAATCACAAGACAGGAGGGTTGAACATATTTGGCTCTTAATGACATTCATGTAGCAACAAATTGCACATGTGGAAATAGAGACGAGGTCATTAAGATTGTATTGTGGGGTGTTTATCAATTATACAGACCACTATTAACGTAAGCATAAAGAGAGTACATATCCAAGAGTGTTCTTCATCCATTTTATACAGAGTTTCAAATTGGACCCTTGACTTCTTACAATCAAAAATCATCATAAGAAGTAAAGCTTTTAGTTGAGAAACATAAATACAGTTAAACTATAGGTCAAAAGCCACAGAAACCCAATCTAGAGGTACTTGTATAAACAGCTAGCTAAAAGCAATGTGATCTCAATCAGCCTGTGTCATGTGCCTTCTTAACTTGGCAGACTATTCAAGAGGAATGCATTAGGGAGGGTGGAAGGGGAGGGAGAGGGTGTGTGTGAGGTTTCTTTTTAGTGACTAGGCTCTGGTAATGGCTCACTTGAAACCACTGTTGCTGACAGTGAAAAAGAGAAGAACACAGAGGGAATATGAGATGCTGTGAGAGAAAAACAGCATGAGAGAAGGAGAGAAGGAAAACAGGCAAAGAAGTAGAAGGACGGTTTGTGCTTCATTACGTAATCCTGCTGCATACAGCTTATGTTTTCTTTCACTTATAAAGGTCATTTTGCAGCACAGACACGGTTATGAAGCCACTGCGAACATGCATGTGGCAAACAGGCACACGGATGTGTGTGTGTGTGTGTCTGCTGCAGTGCAGTGTGAGGCATGTACACAGACTCCGCAAGCATGTGACTGCCAGTCATATGACTCTTTCGAAAACTCGTGACTGAGCAGCACTGCAATCATTCCCTCCCTCCCCCTTCCACTCTCCACTCCCTCAACTGCTCTAACTTCATCCCTCTCCAATTTCTGCAGCTTTTTTCCTCTCCTTTGAAAATCTATTTCTATATCAGAACAAGTGCCGTCTTCCATTTTTTCCTCTCCATTTTCTTGCAGTTTCCTCTTCCCCACTATCTCCCCTCTTTCTCTTCATTCATGACTCTTGCTGACCCCATCACATATATCTCCCCTTGTCCAGCTTCTCTTGCTTGGTCCCTTGTTTCTCTATTAGTCATTCTGTTTTTCTGTGCTTTGCAGCTGTAATCTCTTCTCAAAAATAAATTCATCCGAATTGCCAAAAACCTGTCATGTGAGAAAAGAGTAACTGGCAAAGGCCTAATGCTGCAGAATGCACCAAAAATATTGACTCAAACCCAAGCAACAAACACATAATGCAGTAAGCAGGGTCGGTGCAGTATCTATGTACTCACTGCAAACAAATGTCACTCTGCAAGACATGTAAACATACACACAACATAACTCTTGCTTTTGTTACTATATACAGTACGTGGCCCAGGTCCAATTTAAATGTAACGCTTCAATAAGTTGAGGTGAATGAGTTCAGGAAGTTAAGCAAATATACCATCCTAATTTCAATGTCAGGTGGCCATATAGCAAAGCAGGAAGTGAACGTGTGCCTGCAATATGTCAAACTTATAGATATGATAATGAGATAAGTGGATGAGTCATGCAAGAGAAGGTATGGCAAAGCAGAGGAAACCTGGTCAGCAGACAAAGAAACAAACCTAAGGGGAAGCAAAACACAGTCCTAAAATATGGAGGCAACAGAAGAGATAGTAAAATGAGAGGAGAAAGAACAGGGAAGTGTATAATGAGAAGTCAAAAGACATGAAAGACAGGAGGAAGGGAGGCAGGGTATATTATGGAGGACAACAAGGACCAAAAGAAAGACAGCTGAGGTACAGAGAAAGATTAGGCAGGTTAAGACAGATGTGTGAAGCAATGGTAGAGAAAAGTCATTTTCTCATATGCAAGAGCAAGTGAGAACAGGTGAACGTGATAACAGCAATAGATGATCCAGTGAGATTTTATATTAAAACAATCTTTAAATGCCAGTAAGTGCACATATATATATATATATATATATATATATATATATATATATCATCTGACTGCAGCTAACAGTTGTAAAGATAGAGAGTGACTTATAAATATATATAAAACTGTTACACGGATAATGTAGAGGACAAAAACAACCAGATTATTTTAGAAAAAGCAGAGGACGCTAATGAGGCCATCACAGTGATATAGATTAAAAGGAGGCAGCTAGAGAAGGCAGAGATGACACATTTAGGTAAATAAATTAAAATGCTTGAAACAAAATAAGATAAATACAAAGGAAAGGGAGGAGGAAAAAAAAAAAAACAACAACAGAAAACTGAGTGACATGGCTGTCATGTGAGGATGAAAGAATGCTGCTTACACATGGGCTGTCAGCTGACGCGATTATTATTATTAGTGGAGATAACAGCACCAGAACAAACCGGTCAGGGCCAGAAAGGAACAAACAGCAGCAGTATAAAAATATTAGTTATGTTACAAAGAAATAAAAAGGGTAAAAGCAGTGACTGTGACCAACTCAAAAATATACCCAAAGCTGGTAGTTATATGGCATAAGTTAGTTAGTTTCCATCTTCAAGTCTCACTAGATGGGTGTGCTGGCAATTAAGTCTAAATCTAGGCTTAGTGACACAAACAAAGACACTTCCTGTTTGAAGAGTTTTCAGGTAATAATGGCCTTTGTGGCATTCTTGCCCTAGAATGCTGACTATAAGAGTACTTATAAGTATTCATTCAGCAGGTTTTTTGTGAAAAAGAAATTCCTTATCTTAAACAAAAAGACAAACTCACAAACAGCCCAACCAGGTGCACTCCCTGTCTTTTAACTTTCTGTGGGGAAGTGAGGTGTAGTACAGGTTAAGGTGCAGCTAGTGTCCTCTGGACTTTGTGAATCAGGCACATGACTTTCTGTATGTCACGGCAGCGTGACTGGTTTCTGTTTTGCGCCTGCCTATGTCTCACTGCTTTTATCTTTCTTCATCTACAATAACTTTCTTTGAGCTTTCGAGGTCAAAGTTTAAGGTCTTAAAAAAAAGTTAGTAGTTGTAAATACATCAATTTTTACAAAGATTTTAGACTTTGCAACAGCGTCTGTAGCTATTTTAGTGCATCATTTGTTCCCGTGGGAACCTCTTTGTTTATTTATTTTTTGTTTTAAAATCAGCAATTAGGAAATGTCCCAAATGTCAGCAGCTCACAAGCACATAAAGACGAAGGGGGAAACGAAAACAACAACAACAACAACAACAACAAAAACGACATACGACTTACAGTAATGGGGGTTTCCTCCGTAGCCCTTTTTTTGGCGGCGGAGTCAAACAGGACATTTCTGCCACGCCTCTCGCAGTCCTGGTACACTATCAGCCTGATCTGACTGGGCTCCAACTGGGGAAGTGGCCAGCTAAATGGGAGGAATAATGGACAGAGAAAAGTGGGATCACATGGGAGTGAATTAACACACACACACACACACACACACACACACACCTGATGGTTTATGGGCCATATCCAAGAAACCTGTACATTAATAACAACATCATAATGTGGTAACAAAATACCTTCTGAAACAATCTGGCGCAGAAACTAATACGCAGAGCAAAAACATAACTTTGTGGATTATAAAATCAAAATCACATACACATACAAGATGCAGTCCTGCTCTAATGTTTTGAATTACAAACATAGGAGACATTACAGCATTACTGTAAAGGTTGCAAAGAACATTTGCAGTAATGTAACTTGAACATTGACATTGTGGATCCTAAGCATATCTTTGAAGCTGATGTTTTGGAGTTGTACTTGAGTTTGTTGCAAAGCAAAATTCTCATTTGCAGAAAACTGGAAGAGCTCAGTGCATAAGAGAAAATGTAAATCTGACATGCTTTCAACCTTGTAATAAGCACAGTTTAAGCCGTCACTCATCCCACAGCTATGGCAGAGCCAGTGTTCTCCATGCCACAGCTGTCATTCACCCATGTCATACCAGAGTCAATAGGGAGACACAAAGTGTGCCATGAGAACGTACTACCAGTCTAACCCTAACGGATTCATGGTGTACCTAGCTAGAAAGAAGTCACCCAAGACAGTCATGTAACTGGATTAAAGAAAGCAAACACATTAACAATATAATACAAAGTATGCCTTTTCTTTCCAGCACGTACCTTCACAGATGCACATGTAACTAATCAGCCTGTGTGACCACTTTGCAATTCAACTAGATGACTTGATTCGTCATTGACAAGTTGCTAAGCCATCATCCACTGCCAGAATTACAGCATGATTAAAAAACTGTGAGCACAAATACAACTTTTGGCTTTCTTTAAATGAAAAGTCATTTTCACAAATGCAAATTTTTAAGATCATTACAATACACAAATAGTTAATAAGACTTTGAGCCACATTGGAAATTTAGAGTATCTGTAAACTGCTGTGAAATTTCATGCCAGTACTCTTCTTCTGGCAGGAATCGCTGGACTGCTGTTAAGTAACAGTTAAGCCATTTACAGGGAGCCAGAGCTCCATGGTTGTTGCTAAGTAACCTGTGGTTTCACTCAGCTCATCTCATTAATGATGGCCATCTCAGGTAATACTTGAAGGATGATGTTGTATATTTACAACTCACTGTGACTAATAGCTGCCATTCATTAGGCTCCCAGAATCCTCATGTGCTTTTGGGGAAACTCGGCCCCCTGGTTGATTTAGTGACAGCTATAAAGATGACAGGATATTGGATCGACTGAATGATGGTAGGGGATTTCTTTCTGATCTGAAGGATAGATGGGTCAGGCAGATGGGCACAGAGCTTGACCTAAATATAGCCTTTTATTGGGGAGCAGGGAGTGTCCCTAAACACAAGTGTTTATAGTAAATGGGCTGACGGGGAGGGGTGGAAAAAGAACTGTTAAGTCCATCAATCTTGCCATCAAAATAGCACACACACATTCAAAAGCAGGATTCCATTTTTGTAGGAAGTGAACTTCAATGGGGCAGGGAATACCTGTGTTGTCATGCATGGTGATGTGTCCAAGAGAAAAGGTCTATGCCTTGCATGTGAGCTACTATTTACCAAACACTAATGTCAAAATATGACCAGCATTCTGACAGGCTAACTTATTCAGTCCTGCAGAGTAGCAAGAGGAGGGGGTTTTATGATGCAGCCTTAGTGTTAACTTGTCAAACCAAAGTCATGTGGTGCTTTGAGAAGTAGAAATACAGGAGGGAGACCATGCCCAGAGCCATATGGTCGGCACTAAACAATGAAATGCATCGCCAGCATTCAGCATTTTTTTTTAACGATATGATTTTATCTAAGGCTGCAATGACTCACTGGGTAACTCGGAAAACTCAATTATTTAAAAAAGCCCTTAAAGTAAAAATAATTTGCTTTGATCCTTCCAAGTGCTCAAGAAAGGGGAACTCCCATCCAATGCTATTTGTTTTACACAGCGAAAAACTAAAGGTAAGCTACAGAAATTAAAATAAAACATGCAGATGAACTGTTTACTTGGTCTGAGAGACAGCGCTTAAATTAGGCAGCCTGATGAAGGCTGTCGGCAGCCACCCAAATTTATATTCCAGCAATACCTGGAACAAGTAGGGGCGAGACTAAAGTGAGCCATGGGGTGTAGAAAAACATTGTTATTTCAAGGCTTTAGTAACATTTATTTACATGAATATACAAATGAACACAAAACAAATCTACCCCATCTTGGAGACAATGCTGTGAGAACTCTTTTTTTTTTTGTCTGCTATTAAAAAAGCCTTCCAAAAAAAGACAGTAACAGCTATTTTAGTTACTTTATCATTTTAATTTGCATGTATACCCTGACAATTCTGTCCTTGTGATTGTTTATGAAAAGCTTAATATGGCCATAATTTACACATAAAAACATCAACGTAAAAAGGTTTAGTTTTCATTCAGCTATCATAAGAAGTTAAACTATTAAAAACATTGCAATTTCTAAACTGGAAACCAATGATCAGTTCATTCTGACAGACCTGCGTTTTTCCTTTTTAATACTTGTTATTACTCCTTAATAAGACAAAAGTACTTATCTGATTGTTCCATCAATCAATCAAGTAATCGATAGGATACTTGAATACTAGAATAAATGAATAGCTGCACCTCCAATTTTATCCAAGGGGGAAAAAAACAATTATTTGTTCAGTCTACGTGCCAAACTGGTGGCATAATTCCTCTATGGCCTACATAATGGCCTCAAATTGCATAGTATCAATATTTAGCTCATCTAAGTATCACATATGTCTTTGGATCACTGCTTTTCATGTGTGGTTAATTTATTAATATGACAACAGTTTATAATTTAGATCAATTTGGTTGACACCACTACGTAAGAGGCACTAAGAGTAATATCTAAGATGTGAAGTTCCAACTCTCACAAACTGCTTTAACAAACGGATATCTTTCCAGAGCTTAAATAGCTAACACAGCTAACAAGGAAGAAATGACAGCAATTAAATAACATGGGTACGACATTTACAAAATAAGATGACGTGCTGTTTACAGATCAACCCAGAATGAATCTGCATAATTTGACGCCAGGCTCAGTGCTCCCTTTGTTTTAAGAATAACAGTGAAGAAGACAAGAGAAGCAAAGAAAAAAATAAAATAAAGATAGGACAGAAAGCAAAAAGATGTAAAAAGGCCAAATCTTTTTATAAGCACCGGCAAAAAAAAAAAAAAAAAAACAAAGAATAAACTCAAAAGAGGAGATAAGAAACAGCTAAAGACCAAAGATGCACTTAACAATAAGAGCAGGCATGAAAGACAAAGAACAAAAGCCAAACAGATCACAATAAGAAAACAGACCTAGAAAAATCCAGAAATCTAAAGAGATAAAGATAGATATCTGACAAAGAAAAAAAAAAAACAACAACAACAAACAAAAAAACAAAACAAAACCCAACACTGAGCGAAAGACAAGGAAAATTAGTGCAAAGGAGGAAGTACCCCATCAGTGAGCTTGTGACAGTCACAGCACTGACAGAGGAGAGAGGGGAGTCATTCATAAAAGCAGCACATGACTTCATGACTGTTACATGCTTGTACTGCTGTGACCGCAATTGTCTGAACCAAAAGTGACTCAAATTCTGAGCACCACAGGTGTAAAAAGGTTTCATTTCCTTGAGCAACCTGTTGATAGAAAAAAAAAATCCCCAAAAAACATTCCACCCATGAATGTTTTCTGCATGTTTCATTAAAAAAAAACAACAACAAAGAAAACTAAACAAAACAAGATGGAAACAATCAGGATGTAAAATGAGTGAATCACCTTCTTTTGTGGCAACAGTTATCAATTTGACATTACATAGATATAAAACAGAAACTCCACCCAAATACATGAGCAGTGTTTTTTCCCCTCACCCAAAACCAACAGGCATGCTTCACCACAAACTCAGTAATCTATATTATGTAACTTGACCTCAACAGATAGAATCAATCTTGTTCAATGCCACTGAGGCTGACAGTTAAAAAGCGACTGCCTTTCTTACGGTCTTGCTTGTAACAGCCAGCTGGCACATTGTAGCTCCCAACACTCGGGCAGAAAACAAACTTAAGGGTAACAGCACAAGCATTGTACACAAACCTCCTTTAACGAACACCACCGTGCCCACTTGGATGCATAAAGGCCAGGTTAAACATTACCGACTCCTACCTGGGCATCATTGCGAGTCTGCCAGTCTTTCCCCAGCCCTCTCCCCTCTCTCTATTCCTCTCTTGCTTCTCCTCTCCAAGTCAAACCAGGTTCTAAGAATAGCGGTGAACTAAATTCACACAACAACATGAGACTATCAGGTGATCGCAGGAACACTGTGTGTGCTGGACAGTACCGAGGCGGCAACAGCACTGAGTCTGGACCGCTGACAGCCAGAAAGCGCTGTGATAAGAGAGTGACAGTAGGGACTTGTTCGTCTGTTGTTTCTGAATCCCGCTCTTTTTTTTCCTCTCTCCCTTATTCATCAGCTTTCTCTTTCTTTCTCCAATTAATTTAAACATGCATTTTTTTCTCTTGTAGAACAAACTGCATATAAAAAACATTTGGGGTAAGAAAGAGCATAAAGCTGCCAAATCTTGTCAATGAAGTTCCCCACAACTTGAACTTCAGAGAAATGGACCAGTTTATTTAGGCTGCTCACAACCTAAAAATGGTCACCGTCCCATTCTTAAATACTAAACTACATTCCTTGTCACATATTCTCCACTCATATTAACTTGATATAACTGCAACGCTGACGCAAAACCTTCCACGGCTGTTCCGTGGAAGGTGTAAAGTGATAAAGGTCAAAACGTGGCAGCCTTGTTACCTAGACTGTACTGAATCAAACATCAGCCTATACTGACCTCGAAGAGCCCTAGCTTTCTCACTCTCTCATGCCACTAGAATGTGTGTGTGTGTTCGAGACAGAGAGACAGTTACATAAACATCCCCTCTGCCTAAGCTGTGTGACGTTCTTCCGGCTGTGTGTGACAGAGGGTTCCGATAGGTGCAGCAGCTTGTGTTTTAAAAAGACATTTCTGCAGCCAGCAACCACAAGAGGGTCAACAGTGTCATAAAACTGGACAATTCCTACAATGAAAAACAAAACAAATAAAAAAAACTTCCCCATCATACAGCATTTTGCCATTTAACTGAAAGCCCAAGTTCAAGTTAGTTGGAATTTCACTGCATGTGCTTGAATCCTGATGACTAATTTACTTGTCATTTAAAAACTCATCTAAAAGTAAGAAAATGCTCAGGAAACTTAAAATCGATCACAATCTGATAGCCCAGGTAGGACTTACAAATATGGCATGTGAACTCAAAATTAACATTAAATTACGAGCTGAAATGTGTAGCATAACATGACATCACACACACACACACACACACACACACGATTGTTCAGTGTAGCTAATGTTAGCAGAGGCAGCCTTCCTTCCTTAATGTGGTTACACACTGGTTCTGTGTGGTTATAGGTTTACTCGAAGACTGCGGACACACAACCATTAATTTTCTACATGAACGTAAGGCACGACTGCTCTTGTTCATTCAGCTTTCATCTGCTTCCACCTCACTTTTTTTTTCTTTTTTTTTACAGCTTCCCATCAGAGGGCCGTCTGTGGAGGCTACAGCACTGGGTAATATTGGATGGTGTCATAGCATGTTAAAATCAACAGGTGCTTAACTGTCTTGAAAAGGCAGCTACACTGAACATACTGCACACTATTTGCTGAAAATCCCTGCTTGAAATTTTAGAGCACAAAGTGCATTTTGGCAAATATTGAACAGAAACAGGGAAGTAAAGCGGCAACATATGACCAAAGTCAGGCGTAAAGACTGAAACCGCTGACCCTAAGGTTGTGTGTAATAGCAAGCAAACCACACCAAGAAGAATCTAGATAAAGTAGAGAGAGCTTTCCATGTGGGAAGCCTGCTCAGTGATGACTTTAGAGATCATTACACAGGAGTACTACTGAAGTCATGTATCAATATGCATGTACTGACAGCATAGGAAAGCTGTATATAGCTCCTAACACAGCTCATGCACCTTCACAAACCCCCAATGTAAAACATGTATGAGTACCAGCTGCACCACTAGTTGTGAGCTATAGGTCATTCTGTGCCATAGTGCTACTTTCCAGCATGGCACATAGGCAATACAAACAACTATAAATACATAAATCACTATGTGACCCTGAAACGCAGTTAACACATCTGATCTTTCAGACATATCTAAGCTTTCATCAGCTCATATTGTATACATATGTTCTCAGAAACTCAGACAAGTGCTAATACTTCCCAAGAAGTAGAAGATACTTCTGCCTAGTTGTCAAATTTGAAACCTTCCCTGCAGGAATTGGTGTATCTGTGAAATGGTATACAGTCTGAAAATTAACAAACAACAGAAACAACACTCCTCTGCTGCTGGAGAAAGCCAACAGAAACCTCCATGGGAAAAATGTTCATTAATCAACTGATTAAGGTAAACAAGTTGTTTATTCATTATTAAATAATTAATCTACTGAAAATAATCTGAGGGTCCAAGTTTTTTTTTTATGAGGGGAGGGGAACTACCATTACAATACAGTGAACATATTGTCACACACGCTCTGAAAACACCTGACTACCTGCATATCAGCTAGTTTCTGTGCTGATTATGTAGCATTGAGGACTTCTGCATTCCAGCAGTCACATGATACTGAGAGCATTTCTGGAACACCCTGAGATGACGGTTCACACCTACAATATAGACACACAGAGACTAGCTGATTAAAGTAGGCAGATATAATAGATAATCAATTAGCTGTAAACACCATATCTGAATAAAAGGTCACAAGTAAAGCAAAAAGTAGCCCAGTCTAAGTGTATTCTCTGACAACACTCGTGTTTTATGTGGAAGGTTTAGCCAGTGGGAACACTTTTTTTTTTTTTTTTTAAATTTATTTATTTACTTCTAACTTTTCTTACTATACACATCCTCTGCATTTATCTTTACCCAGTGAGGTTGTGTACACTCTGGATTAACTCTGTGTGACAACTTCTGAATCAGCAACACATGACAGAAAATGAGTGACAGCTGAGTTGGGAGTATCGAGTGTATGACTATTTCTCACAAATAATCACATGAACGGAACATCAAGCTGAAGAGTACTGGTGGAAGTCACGTAGAAATCGGGGTAAACGGTCAGTGCTGCACATGTAAATCAAATTCTAATAAGCAAAAAAAAGATCATATGATCGAGAGATTCAGTTTCGCCTCAAAAAGCAAATATCATTTCACTGCATCAAAACACCTCCCTCACCATGCTTTCTGTCATTTCTTCCTTTCAACACTCTTCTCATTTAGAGATTGAATGTAGGCTAATTAGTTAATATGAATTTTCTGATTTTCAAAATTCCAATAAATTACTCCCACAGCTTCGTATCTGAGAATATTCAGTCTCATCAATACCTTTGCTATGTGGTGCTAAGTTACTGATTTATTTTAATTCACTTATGTGTAAAAGCTTCTTAACTCATTCACTGCCAGCCATTGGCAGTGAATGAGTTAAACCCATTGACTCATTCACTGCAATTGACAGCTATAGACGTCAATGGCAGTGAATGAGTTAAATATACATTTAGGATAAATTACAAAAAAAAAAAAAAAAAATGTTTATCCATGTGGTTAAAGTCCTATCTTTTAAATAGGACATTTTGTGTTAAGTTGGGGTCGGCTTCATCCTCTGTGGCCCCTCTGCTTTGGGGTGTTCCACAGGGATCTATTCTTGGGCCGTTATTGTTTTCATTGTACCTCTTGCCCCTTGGCGCGATTTTCCGAAAGCATAAAGTGCCATTCCATCTATACGCAGATGACTGCCAGCTCTACTTACCTCTTAGTCATTCTGATAGTCTCCCAACTGGACCTCTGCTTGACTGCCTTACTGATGTCAAAGCATGGATGGCAAACAACTTTTTAAATTTTAATGATCGGAAGACAGAAGCAATTTTATTTGGCCCAAATCGTTCTTCTCATACTCTGGATGTTGATCTTGCAGCTTTGACTTCCCAACTAAAGAGTTCGATCACAAATCTCGGAGTTAAAATTGATTCTGCACTCACCTTTGATGACCATGTAAACGGGGTGGTAAAATCAGCATTTTATCACCTCAGACGTTTATCAAAGGTTAAGCCCTTTCTTTCCAAGCGTGACTTGGAAAGCGTTATTCATGCCTTTATTACCTCACGTTTAGATTATTGTAATTCTCTTTTAACAGGGGTTGGGCAGGGCACTTTGTCACGCTTGCAATTAGTGCAAAATGCTGCGGCACGATTTTTAACTGGTAGAAGAAAATTTGATCACATCACTCCGATTTTGGCCTCTTTACACTGGCTTCCAATTGAATTCAGGATCCGTTTTAAAGTCCTTTTATTGGCTTTTAAATCTATAAATGGTCTGGCACCTGTTTATTTGTCTGATTTGTTGAAGCCCCACGTCCCCACTCGTTCCCTTCGGTCAGCTGAGCAGTTGCTGCTTTCGGTCCCAAAGTCACGGCTGAAACTTAGAGGAGACCGAGCGTTCTCTGTTGCCACGCCGATGCTTTGGAATAACCTTCCTCTCCATATTAGACAGGCTGCATCAGTGCCAGTTTTTAAGTCTTTATTAAAAACCTATTTTTATTCCCTGGCTTTTAACTCTGTGTGTAACTGACATTTTTATTTTTATTTATTTTATTTTTTTTTATTGTTTTTTAACTTTATTGCTATGTCTATTACTATGTGCATATTAGTATTGTACAGCACTTTGGTCTACCAGGTGTGTTTTTAAAGTGCTATATAAATAAATAAATGATGATGATGATGATGATGATGATGATGATGATGATGATCCAAATAAAAAAGAATTTCAATACCCAAAAATGTGTCTCTGCATCAGCCCCAAGTATCCAGTGTAAAAAAAAAAAAGCAAATGTAATTTTCTCTGATCTTCTCAGGTACATCTGTAATGTATTGGTAAGGTCACATGCAAACTTGCTATACAGTAGAAATGTCAAACAACAAATCAGTCATAGAAAATAAACTAATAACTCCTCTCATCACTGTACCATGCAAATAACATAGGGAGTTCCTTAATGCGTATACGCCACAGGATAAGCAGGCCTAGCTAAATGTAAAGTCATCATCCTAGCATTCATTTGGAAATGTCAGTGACTTGGTAACCAGAAACCATAAAAGCCTTATCTTCAAGCAACCACAGACAAAACAACTACTGGTGACGCAATTTGAGTAGGGCTGCCACAAACGATTATTTTGATAGTCGACTAGTCACCGATTATTTTTGCGATTAGTCGACTAATCAGATCATCATCCATTAGACGTAAAACTACAGCTTATTGCACCAACAGCATCTGCTCTTATCTAACTATCATTAGCTTACAGCTTTAAGTGTTTAATGTCTGTGCTAACTAAAAATAAAGACAAGATGATAGTTTATTAAATTTTAATGAAATTTGCAGATTGTTTCGGTGAAGTTTAATAAACTCCTTGCTATCTAAAATATAACAGGACACTGGAGTATATTCTGGAGCATCTCACACTTCTGATAATCAGCTGTCTGCTTGACGTTTATTCAGCTGTGTAAAAACTATAACTTTAATCTCAGACAAACTGATTTACTCAGGAACAAATAAAATACTAAAAAAAAAAAAAGCCAAACAATAACATTTTAAGTTATCTAAGTGACTCATATATATTTAACCTGAGTAGCGAAAGACGGCGGTGGGTTTGAAAACGATTTGCGGGGAGTCCGGTGTTCTCACGGCGCTAGTGAGCCTAGCCCCCGGCTCGCTAACGAGCTAGTGGGTAACAGATGTCTCCGAAAACGTCGGAGCGCTTTTGAAAATATGTGGTGTCCTGATAAACTGAGCAGATATTTGAGGTTTACACAGCTACATTCTCGCCTGAAAATATGTTAAACGTTTATTTTGTGACCCAGAAAGAATAATAAGAGTAACATTAAAACTAACTAGCTGCCGCCATTGTTGGAAACTGCGCTGGGCCGCGCTATGAATTCTGGGACACAGCTGCTTCTTCTTCTTCGGGGTTTAACGGTAGCTGACATCCTTGTACATGCAATGCTGCCATCTTCTGTTTCAGTCCATTATTACACTCTTAAATCCTGCCACTTATTCCTGCGTCTTTTGTGATCGTACAAAGTTTCAAACGACGCGTCGACTATTAAATCAGTCGTCGACGATTTTGATAGTCGACGTAATCGTGGCAGCCCTAAATTTGAGCAAGCATTATATAAAACTTTGAGGCTAGGGGTACCAGCGAGGCGATTACCAATGACAACAAAGGATAGTGTTGATTGACATACGACAGAGAACCAAAGACATTAGAGGGTTACCTAAGCATGTGGAGCCTTGAATGTCCATTAGAGACAAGCTGTTAACTATAAACTACAGCCGACAAGAACTGCTTTCAGTATGGACACTCCTTTAGGTCCTTAAACTGAGTATGAGCTTCACATGGCAGACAGCTGATTGATCCATACAGTGTTTGCAGGGAGGTCGCATGTTCTGGACACACGAAGGCCAATTAAAACTCCTAATTCAACCTGTGGTTTGAGTTATCACATTCTAACTGGTAAATTATGTTTCTTCTCTTCGATCCGTGGGTTACCATGGATCATCTGCCTCCATCTCACCCTCTCCGTTGCATCCTCTTCTGTCACACCAACCATCTGAATGTCCCCCTTTAATATATGTATCCACAAGGCTCCTCTGTGGTCTTCTTCTTTTCAACCTGCTGGGCCCCTCCATCTTGATCATCCTTTGTCTAATATTTCCACTACCCGCCCTCTGCATATTCCTTCCATCTGAAACTTGCCTCTCTACCTTTGCCTCCAGTACATCTTTAATAGCCCTGCTTAGATTTCACGGCTGAACCTGCTAGGATACTAAAGGTAATGTAGAACAGCAATTTCACTGCCAAAAACATTTTGATACAACCTCTGGCGCTATAATTTTCATTCTGGTAGCACATGTAGACATAATTACACTGTGCTTAAATAGTAGAATAGACACTGACCCTTTGGCTCACAGAGCATAATAGAAATTTAATATCAAGCTAAAGGGCACATTCTGAAAAGTTTGTGACGAATACAAACGCGTTTGCGCACCGCTGTAAAGTGTGTGATGCCCCTGCAACTTTAACATCAAATTATATCCTTACTATGACCCTGCAGTTCTGAGAAGCCTGAGTGTGGCCACTTGAAATAGCCCCGATAGGAACCCGATGACAGCCGCTGTCTTTACAGAACCTTGGCACGCTTGCAGCATTCACACAAGCATGCACCGAGGGAAGAAAGCAGCCCTGCAAAATAAAGCTATAACATTCACAGTAATCCATGTCAGTTTACCGACAGTGAGTGCTTAAAAAGAAAGTAATCAAACAGAGAGCAGAGCAGAACAAGCATACATAAAAACGCTGTGATGGGTTTTTCATTTTAGAGTCAAGCTGGGAATTTTTTAAGATAGTGATGCGATAAAAGGGTTGAGACAGTACGAGTGATCACATGTTGATTCATAACTTTAGATAAACAGCAACAGGATAAAAGAGAAGAGAGCATTACTTAAAAAAAACAAAAAAAACAAAACAAAGTGTGCATCTTCATCAACACTTGCAAAGATGCTTAGGTTTTTTTTGCCAGTGACTTTGGTAACCATGTGATCACTCAACAAACATGACAGCCTGAGATTGATGAAAGCCTCACATGACACACCGAGTTATGAAAGTACGCAATGGAGGAAGGACGCCTTGCCAATCAGGAACCTGAGACACGACTTCTCCCAAACTATAAATAAAACATTTTTAAAGATAAATTCCACGGTGTGAGAAACAAAAAAAAAAGTAGTACTCCAGCAAATGCAACGTCATGCATTTTCACAGGCTGTAATGAATAAGCTTGTCAAACATGATTTACTAAATCTACATGAATACACTGTACTAATTTAATTTATTTTAAATTCACCAAAGTTTTATTATATTTTCTAGACTTGTGACCATTTTATATCAACTTGAAAAGGAAACAGGTGAGTCCTAGTTTACCATAGAAAAAGTTTAATTCCACGAATCTATATATTAAACAGAAAACGTCAAACTTGAGTAAATCTGCTTTTACTCTCTTACTCGTATATTGTCTGTTAGTGCAGGTCATGTAGGAAGTTTCCTCAGCAGGCTGCCATTACAAGCAGTTTGGGTGTGAGTGGGAGGACAAAGCTACTGGCTAATGATCAGGTCTCAGACTGGCTACAGGATGAGCCAAAGGCTTTTGGTGTAATGTACAGTATGCCGTCCCCAGTCAGGTGCCGCAGCCAGGGAAACAGGAGTCTTTTTAGGCTTTCCTCTCAGGGTCAGCCAAACTACTGCCCTCTATGGTATTCTGAAGGGCACAGTGGAGTGGTGTGGCAGTGCATGGTGTCGGTGATGCAGTATGCAGGCCAGAGGTTTGCAAAACAGGAAAGACTTCATCTCTTCTGGATATTAAAAAATATAGACTGGAAAATGCCAATAATAAGCCTGATGTACAAACTAAAAAAAGCTATTTCTGGTGTCACATTGGGCTTGCTTATTCCCCCCCCCAACCTGTCAGAGGTTTTTAAGGTCATTTTCTTTTAACGTCTTGATTGAAATTGACTGCAGCATCCTACCCAGCCAAATTTATTCATGGTATAATTCTCACACAGTGCTTTTTAAAAAAATACTTCAGAATAGGGCTGGGCCATATCATACTGTTCACAGTAATACCGGTGTAATGTTGGGCAACGATACGAAAATGAAATATCGCGATAGAATAAGGGTAAAACGCGCATGCGCAGTGCCTTTGTTTACATACGCACATGGCGGCGACACAGAATGAGAAGAGCGAAAGGGGATCGTTAAATGAAACAGATGAACCAGGTTTGTAAAAATGCTCCAACTTCAGTGGTGTGGAACTGGTTTGGCTTTCATCCGTCAGATACACAACAAAGCACTATTTTTGGTAAGAGCATGCTAGCGGGCCGTCGTTATTACCGTGTTATTTGGAAAATACGGCACACTTAAAATCAATCCTTTGATTTTTCTGAAAATCGACAGATTATAATCCCGTGTGTATGTATGAATTCTGGTTGTGTTTACTGACCTCGAAACGATTTTATGTGGTACATGGCACTCGAAAATCTGTCAAATGTTTCAGTACGACTTTGCTAAGCTACAAAGCCGCACTGCTCGATGGATTGTCGGAGCATTACGGCTATCGTAGGCAGGTGCCTCGCGGAGTGATACGTACTGTGCTTCAACATAATATTACGTATTGTGTGTGTATAACCTCTTTTTAAGTTTTGTGGATATTAAACATGGTTATGCTGAGGATATGTCGGCCAATTTCCACTGGAAATGCCTTTTGGTTAAACTGTCAGCAAGGAATTTGCATTTGCACTGTTAATTTTTTATATAACTTTAATGCACTTAAAAAAGCTGCCTGTTTAAGTGAAAATACGTTGATGTTTTGGGGGGTTTTTGCACTAATAAAGTTGAGGAGTTGTAAAGTATTTTGTCTAGTGTCAATTATATCGTCAGTTATATCGTTATCGCAAATTTTCAAATGTATATCGTGATAAATTTTTTGGTCATATCGCCCTGCTCTACTTCAGAATACTGTTAACGTCATCATTTCTGCAGGCCACCTCTGCCAGTGGACTGCAGTCACGTTATATTCTCTGTTCTGTCCATCTTTTAATTTTGCATGCTCAGTTGCTAACCACTTCATCCTCCAACTTATTTGTTCCACCCTGTCCCATTAGATTCTCCTCCCTTAGACCCTCAACTCAGTGTTTTTTAAATTCCTTTTAACCATTTTTCTTTTATGCAGAAACTCCTAATGCTGCATCTTAGCCTATTCTTGCTACCACACAAGTGTCCCTCTCCAACCATGTCTCCACACAGTTCTGTCCTCTCTAGAGCATTTCATGCTTGATGAATGGGAAGCTTATGCCAGAGGTATGAAGAGCACAGCTGACCACTGAGCTAACAGAAAAGCCTGCTGCCTGCCTGTTTGCTCTGGGATTGATGCCAGTCAGCCCCCGCCCCTCCACGCACACACACACAGATTGCATTTATATCACTGGGTGCAGGGCACCTTTATGACAGTGGAACGTGCTCTGGCTCAGGCATGGACCAAAGTGCAAGCAGCACCACAAGGAGATGCGCTTTCAGGTAAATATCTTCCCCATGAGTGACAAGGTGGGAGAAACATTGTGCAATGCCAGTGTATTTAAAGCTTTAGAGCACGTTTTTCCAATGGTGGCAGACCTGACCCTGAGGGTGTGAGAGAAAATACACAGGGAGACTGCAAATCAACTCCCATTCAGCTCAATGATTCATTGCCATGTCAGGCTGAATGTAACCTTAAGAGTTCTTATGCAGCTTACATCGGTTTTATACTCCATACATAAATAAAACTTTGTTTTAAGATTATGATTGGAAACATTATATATGCTAAGGACGCCCAGTTGCAAGCCTGACAGTATTGGGCAACATGTCGCCGCAATACTGCGTTAACTTGCCTTTAATTTTTAAAATACATGACCAGATCTTTATAGGGTAAATATCAAAGAGCACTGGTGTTTGGAAATGATAAATGTTTTCTATAGCTACATGGGAAATGACATGATTATCTGCTTTAGTGGATGTGGAACACAAGCAACGCGTGCAGGAAATATTATAATCACTACAAGCCATCTTGCATTTGTTCTAAGCATCGGTGTTCTAAGTAAACTCCAGCCACTTGTCTATTTAACATCACTGCAATGTTAGGTGATATTCAGACGCCATGTAGCGCTATTTCAGTAAAATTAACACTGTGCATCAACAGTCTACCGACACAGCAGCACGGTATGGGATGCGTCAGCGGCCGAATGAAGCGATCACATGTGCTTCCATTAAGAGCCCACGGTGTCCTGCTCTGTTGTCTGGTGGAGAGTACAGTAACAGAGGCAAAGTCGAGGGATGCTACTTCTAATTAGCTCCAAGTTATCAGGATCCAGCCAAAGATAAGCTACAAAAGAGCGCGACAATACTGTCACGTGCGTTTTTTCTTGCCACAATGCTGTTACCACAGAAACAAAGGGGAAAGAGGAGGGGGGAGCAAGGGAGAGACAAAGAGAAAGCGAGATACTTCTACTGTAACTTGCAAGCACCATTTGACTATCTTCGGGATGACAATAAAGCGTTTTTCACTTATAAGCTGACATAAACAATTACTTATATGAGCAAAAAAGTGATGGTTAACAAGCTGAGTCAAGTCCCACCAAGACAGCGCGTGCAGCAGCCTCGCTAACGTCCAACAGCTAGCATTAGCATGTAGCTAACCGCACCAACAAGGCACAACACGTCTCTCACGTCACTCTACACTTTTCCAACACCGATGTCAAATCAGCCAAACTACACAACGCTCATCTGCAGAGTGCCTCGAGTTCAATATAAGCGTTGCTCCAAATACACTGTCATTCCTTTCAGACGTCAAAGCGAAAGCCATAAATATTATTAACGTACACACGCACAACCCTACACACAAACCACAAACGGACACGCACGCACACAATAAGCTACCTGAAAGCTGGGTCCTCTTTGCTACACCTCGGGGGTGGCGATGAAAACGCATTTCTCTTGTTAAAAAGTTTCTGAAAGAGAGTCGGAGGCATCTTGTACCAAAATGAATTCGGTACAGAAAGTCTCTTTCCGTTTTCAAATCCACGACTAAATCTTGTTCCTTGTAACTGTCTCCATGGGTGTCACAGTCATATGACACGCATTAGTCACAGGAACAGCTTGGTAACCCACTACATTATTCTGATTGGCTCACCGGGCGCCAATGCTGCTACAACAAATAACCCGATTGGCTGATATTTTTGGTATAAGTACCACGTGGTGAGTGGATTCGCTGTGTTGATGTTTTGTCGGGGATCGTGACAGCATGAAATTTATTCACACTAAAAAATTATCTAAGTGCGACTGCTGAACGGCTTGACACACACACACACACACACACACACTTCAGATATTATTGAAAGACACAGTTGAGAAAATAATTAAGTGTAAGAAACGCATCAAACACAGAACGGAGGGATCGCCACAAGAGGCATTTTAATGTATTTTTATTTGCTTTAGACACTTTCTAAATCAAATACATATGCAGATTTTGAGGACAAAGACAAATATACATAAATATAGATGGAGTATACTTAAAATACATATCTTATACATTTAAACTTTGCTTTTAAATCATTCTTCATTTAGAAAGTCTATAGTAACACGTGTCACGAGAATAAATGCAAATATGGACAAGCACAACAAGCAAAAAAACACACATATATAGACACACATATATCATATTTAAAGGTGGAAAAGCTCACTGTATGGACAAGACAGACAATGGTTTTTAAAGGTAAATACATATGTGCCATCTAGTGGTCATTTCACATCACACTTTTTTCATATGAACATAAACGCCAGTCTAGCATGTCTCTTTAATTAGTTCTTAAATGTTATTTTAAGTTTGTTCCATAGATTCTTCTCTCCTTCTTTTAAGTAGTTACAGACCATTTTCATATAGGACTTTCTACAATTAGACTAATCTAATCCAGATGAGGGGGTAAAGCCACAGTTTTCTGTTTTCTTATTCTAGCTTCAAATGTGGCAGGAAAGATGGTTCGGTGCACTAAACAGCTGTGAAAGGAAATAAAGTAACACTTCTGAGTTTCACACATCTTTCTCTCATGACCTGAAAGAGAGTATCTCTCTCCTTGTCGGTGGCAAAGTCAAAGAGCTTGGGTTTCTTATGACTAGTTTTGACAGACCTTTTTAGCAACATGGTCAGAGCTAATGTTTCTTCTTCCGAGCTGATCTCTGCATCAGGCTTCAACTCCTCAGGTGGGCTGGACATTTGCAATGGCTTGTTGAGACTGGGAGTCATTAACTTTGAGGCTAGTATGCATTTTCCATCAAAGGTCTCAGCAATTACAGGACTTTTGAATGAAACCTTCTTCTTACACAAGATGGGTCTTCTGTAGCTGAGCTGTGGAATAAAAGTCATTTTGATCATGGCTGTGATCCCTCTTACTTTTGTTTCTAACAAAATAAAAATGAGCTACATCATATCAAATTTAAACAGATGTAAATAAATGGGCAGATGACTTCTTACTCTTGGTGGGGTTTTCCTCTTAAAGGTTTTGTCTGCAAATTTAGGACAGAAACCACAAAAGTAGTCGTAATAATTATACAATATCTATTTATTTTCTGTGTGTGGAGTTGATTTTAAAATACATATGAAATATATGCACTTGCCAGGCACTTCATTAGGTACACCTTGCTAGTACAGTTGTGGGCACCTTTTTGGTTCCAGAACTGCCCAAATTCCTTGACTTCAATAAGGTGCTGGAAACATTCGTCAAAGAATTTGGCCTATATTGACATGATAGCATCACACAGTTGCTGCAGATTTGTTGGCTGCATATGAATAATGTGGATTTCCTGTTTCACCAAATTCCATAGGTGCTCTATCAGACTGAAATCAGGTATTTAAATGATACTCACTTGGTACTAAGGGGCCCACATGTGCCAGAAAAATATTCTCCATGCCATTACACCACCCCCACCACCAGCAGCATGAACTGCTGCTAAAAAGGCATGGTCGATCCATGCTTTTATTTTGTTAACACCAAAATCTGATTGTAGCCTGTGAATACTGTGCAGAAAAACTCGAGGCTCATCAGACCAGGCAACATTGCTCCAGTCTTCTCTTACTCAGTGTTGGTGAGCCCTGCATTCAGAGATCCTCTTGGTTGCAATGCTCTAAATATTTGTTTACTGTTGCCTTCCCATCAGTTCAAAGCAGTCAGGCCATTTTTCTCTGACCTCTGGCATCAAAGCATTTTCTCCAAGAGAACTGCTGCTCACTCGATATTCCCTCTTTGTTTTTGACAATTTCCTGTAAAACCCAGTAGAAAAATCCCAGTAGATCAGCAATTTATAAAATACTCAGACCAGCCTGTTTGGCACCAACAACCAAGCTACTTTCAAAGTTACCTTTCTTCTCCATTCTGATGCTCAGTTTGAACTTCGGCAGGTCTTCATGATCATATCTTAGTGCCTAAATGCACATAGTTGATGCTATGTGATTGGTTGATTATACATTTGCTTTAGTGAGGAATTGAACAAGCGTTCCTAATAAAGTGGTCGGCAAGCGTAGTTTGCAATAATAGTCATGCTCTGAATAATACTTAAGGAAGATATGTTTCTTATGAAATGAGAGCCTTTACCTGATTTCAACGAGTCATTTTGTACTTTAGCAGCAGATCCGGCTTCTCTGTTGTTGCTTGATAAAGAAATAATAAGGAATGAAGCAGTTAAATTGCGTGAGCCACAAGTACTAAATGCTTTGAGATTCAACTGAGAAGACTTACCTGATCTCACAGGTCTTTTCAGCAAGAATAGTGGAGGCATCTGCAGACAGAGTTACTCCTTTTCAGACACACAGGTATGGTTTGGGTATGCATGTAAATAAGACTGCATTTAATTAAAGCATACTTGGCATTTTTTCTAAGAACATTAAAATATGCTATAAAAACAAAGTTACTGTTCCTTTTTTTGTTCATTTGCTACTTCTAAAAGAGAAACATTTTAAATGTAATTATCAGATGGAGTCTAAGGAGCTTGCAAAAAAAAGACGTACCAAACATGACTGAGTATGAATAAAGTTATACTCTTAATACCTTTGTTCAATTAAGTGGAATTTATTGAACTGAAAAAAAGAGAGAAAATTAAAGTGTGCCTGAGATTTTTTCCCAGTATTACCCAGGATGGTAGAAAGGTTAGGGGGATGATGCATGTGTATGCTCTCAGCATGGCTGACATCCAACAAAGTGGAGTTTTTTATGTGACGATGGAGATCCAGCAGGTCTTCCTCAATGGAAAAATTGAAGGTTTCCACTATCAAGACAAAAATAAAAGTGAGAGACCAAGTGTGGCTGTGGACATACAAAAATGTACACATACAAATGCACTCAGACACACCCTTGTTTTCTCTTCTGAAGATCTCTGGAGAGGGAAGATTGTTAGAAGTTGCAGAGTCCAAAAAGTCCTCATCCTCTGTGTCACCAGAGCTGAAAGTTGTGGCAGTCTCCATGCTAGATAATGTGAAGCTTTCTGGCGTCACTGCCAAGCTTTGCTCGTCTTCTTTACCCGACATTTCATCACCTTCATGAGCCTCTACTACAGTCACCTGAATGGCAGGTAAGGTTGCTTTGTGTCTGGTAGTTTCAGTAAATGCAGGAGTGCTTAAGCTAAAAGTAGATTTATGGTGTACAGTGTTGGCCTGTGTGAAAAGAATAAGCATAGAAAGGGGAGGAAATAAAACGAATCTGGTGACTGAAGGTTATAGCATCTGATTCTAATGCTTTTTTATACTTAAACTCTTCAGTCAAATTTGTCTTTGGTTGTGGATTTTTTTGTTGTAATAATTCTTCAGGGCAATATATCCGTCTGGCACTGGCAGAGAAATTTGGCAGGTTGTTCACCCACATACTCGGCTCCTCAATGCACCTTTAAGGGGAAATAGAGTATAAGACTTATCGCCAAGAAGCGCTGTTACAACAAATAAATCGTCAACCAAACACTAATTTCCTCATTTTCGGAATAATTGCTCTTCACTCTTTTCTCACATGATCTGATGTATGTGTTCTATAGAACAAAATGCACATGTCACTTTAACTTCTTGCCAGTTTATTGGGGGACTCTTTGTGGCTTCAGCATCAACATTCACTTGTTTTTTTTCCTCCACGTAGATTCCTTCATATTTTCTTCTCGTCACCCATAATTGTGAACTAGTAAATATTGGATATCAGTGACTGTTAATCTTACATGAATACAAAACATCTGGGCACACTTACAGATACTGGGCTCTTTGGTTTGACAGTGGAGTCATTCGTGACTTCCCTCTCAGGTTCTTCTGGAAAAGCTTCATAATGCTTGCGGAATAGAAGTTTCCTGTGCTCTTAAAGTTTGAAAGCATGGATGCAGAGAACAATTTAATGAGAACAGAAAATGGCTTTGCCTTTATTTACACTTTTTTAAAAAGTGTACAATCAATAGATATATTAGATCTCCTCTTAGGTTTACACTAAGTAGATTTAACAGATTTAGAAAAGCAGTTAAAACCTGAGATAAGAAACATGAAGGTGTTCATAATATATTTCCCAACACCTTTTTGCCCTCACAATGAGAACTAGGCTCAGACCAAGATTAAACCTTTAACTTTTAAATAAACAAGTAAGCCACCTGAAGTTTAACGTTTTAATGTAGACTGCGTTAAAATGTGTATTACAGTGTTTTTCTTACGGTCTCGTCTGGTCAGCGCTGGTTTCACGGGTGTATCTCGTTTGATAGGTAATCCACTGTCACAACGGAGTCTAATCTGGCGCTTGTATCGATCCATTTCCAATTAAACTGACTTAAAGACCAAATCACTTGCCATTCAGTGAACTGCTACACTATAAAACTGCTTCAGCTAATGGTACTAGTAAAAAATATAATTAGGAGAGAGTGTCTTTAATCTAATGCTTCAAGTTCTGCCTTTATCGTCCCCTGACCATTCTGTGCGTTACTTAGCAACGAAGCACACCTGCAGAATATGTGATCAGCTGCTAATCACCACTTTTAACGCACGACTGAAGCGATTTATTCGCATTTGCATGCTATTTAGAAACTCTGGAAAGATTTGGTAAGCGTTTATGTCAACCTTCATGCTTGCCATGCCTTGACAGATGCGATAAAAGTGAAATCACTGCCCTGCCATAGTAAAACTGGGTCAGTTTTAAAGTTCGTTTGCAGAAATGGACACAAAGAACTCAGCCTAGCTTAACATAGCATTGATAGACTTCATTAGGTAAAGCCCCCTAAGCTTCTTCTTTTGCCTTAAGAATTGCCTTAATTCTTGGTGGTATAAATTTAGCAAGGTGCTGGAAAGTATATGAGTACAGTAAGAAACATGAGGTGATTAAAGGTTTGTGACATACTGTAGCGTGTTGCTGCAAAGAGCCACCAGAAGACCGGTACACTGGTCATAAAGGGATAGACATTGTCAGCAATTCTGCTGTATGCTGTGGCATTTAAATTATGGTACTAAGGAGCTCACATGTGCTTAGAAAATGTCCCTAATATTACACCAGCAGAGGCAGGATGCATACATGCATCTACTATTGTTCAAGTTTTGGTGAGCCTGTGCAAATCTTAGCCTCTGTTTTCTGTTCTTAGCTGACAAGAGTGACAACAGTTGTGGTCCTCTGCTATTGTAGCAATTTGGATCAAGGTTTGGTGTGTTGCACATTCAGAGATGATCTTCTGCATACCTTGGTTGTAGTGAGTGGTTATTTGAGTTGCTGTTGCCTTTCTATCAGCTCAAAGCAATTTCACCATTCTCTTCTGACCTCTGGCATCAACAAGTCATTTTCCCAGATAACTGCTGCTCGCAGGATATTTTCTGTTTTTCAGGCCAGTCTCTGTAGGCCCTAGAGACGGTTCTGTGGGAAAACCCCAGTAAGGGAACAGTTTCTGACATTCTTAGACCTGGCACCAATAACCATGCCGTGTTCAAAGTCATTTAAATTACCTTTCGTCCTCATTGTGATGTTGAGTTTGAACTTTGGCAAGATATTTTAACCATTTTGACCACTATTCCGGGTGCTAGTTTAGCTCATTGGGTTGATGCATTTCCCCCCTGCTCTCTCCCAGCTTTCCTTTCAACTGTTCTTTAAGAGCCGTTCTCATCACATATTAAGATTGATTGTGTGACAAAGGGCCAAAGGAACACAGTCTTTCTTGCATCTAAAAACAATATTACTTACCTTTTAGAAAATAAAATAATATTTTGATATGAGTGTAAATAGATTTGTGAAGTGCATTAAGCTTAAAATACTCCTATTCCTTTACGTAATGGAGTATTTTGATACTGTGGTTGGTACTGTCCTTTATGAGTTCCTCTCATCACTGCTAATCTGGAGGATAGTTCAGTCTTTTTTCATGTTACCATCCTGACATAAAAAATTGCATTCAACATCATTAAAAAAGGACCAAGACACTAGTTGAAAATCATTCCAGAACATTTTTTATTTCACTGCCCTTGTCCTAATCCCCAACCTCCCTCATCCCGATTGCTGCACTTGATCATTACAGGATATGGTGCTTATTCCATTTTTACAGCAGAATAGATAAATAAATAAGTACAGTTCATCTCACTACACGCAATAAGAGAGAAAAAAAAATCATTCAAACCATTGATTCAATAAATATGCTTACATCTAGCTGTCTTCATTTATGTACATCCGCATTGTTTATGCTTTGGGACGGTAATCAACTTAAAAAGCGAATACATTACTTCTACGTGTAAACCTTTTTAAAAAACATGGTATCGTTTGTTTAAAAGTTGATGTTTGTTCTAGCGGAATTCATCATTGGCTCTTCTAAGTGAAACAGCCCTGTACCTGCAGCTGTGGCTGTCAGCAGCTAGATACAACCGGCTCCTAATGACCATAAAGAAATGCTTGTCTTTTTTCTCGTTAAATGCCAATGGTCCCAGCATTACAGGGCAAATTGCATGCATTGCCCCAAGGCCTGGTGTTGCATTAGATATTTTGTTTTCTTTTACCTGACATTCTCTTTGTGCAAAGATGAGTGAGAAAGAAGTCTGAACCTCGATGACCGTTACAGATCGCCGGTCCTTACATAAACAAGGAGCATGCATGCTAAACCTCTGACTGCAGCCATGTTGAACTGACATAATGAATGAGTGCGCGGATACATGACACAAAGTGTAATTTGGGTGTGGCTCAGACAATGAGATGCTTTACATGGGACAGTGTGGACAGCGATGATTTGAAAGGCAGCTGCTCTCTCTCTGAACCTTATTATTGTAAATCTGCTTTCAAACAGAAGGGTGTAATTTCATCTAATTGCACCATATTTGGGTTATACCCAACTTTAATTCTTGTATCTGTTCGGGGTGGTGTATCAGCCACCTTACTAGCGCCGTTTTTTTATTGAAAGAAAATCTAACTTTTTCCACTGGGGATGAAATCCATTACAATTCTACAAGGTGTCAGCATTAATGTACATTTTGACATCTCCTGGAGCTACACTATACACTAAAACATCACACTTGCTGTCGTATGACTGTGTTACTCTTGTAAAACAGATGAGTTTTGTTTGGCTGGTAGATTTAAAGAGGAAAGAAGAGCTGAGGAAGTGGGAATGATGATGCTGAGTTTCTGATGCTGGGGAGTGGGTGTATTTGTTTTTGGGTCAATAGCAGGTAGCAATGTATGGATGATTTTAAATGCCTCAATTAAAACAAAGAAAACAAAAATACATCGTACAATACACACCATTTCGTGGACATTATTATCTTTTTTTGTATTCACTGACAGTGTGAATCATGTGAGAAAAGCCAATGTTAAAAACTAAACTCTAAAATAACATAATGGAAAGTTTTTCGGTGACATGATTTTCCATCTGACATTAAAATTAATAGGCGTGAGTCAAACTGACTGAGACATTGGTTTTGAATTTAATCAGTTGATATTTGTATTAGTGATGTACTAATAAGACTCTACCTACCATGTGGGAATCTGCTAGCATTAGCTTGTTGTCCTCCTTTAAATCATTGTTTACTGTATGCATACAGAAATCAGCTATCAGCACATCACGTGAATTGTGCCAAGACGTTCTCCCCCAGCTTTTTAACCTGTCCCCTAATAAACTGACAGCTGATTAATTGAACTTAATTCACAGTAAGTAGCAGTATCCCTACAGCTAATGCTAGCTAATAAAGTCAACACATTGCCATACCCCTAAAACGGTTGAGTCATTCCACCCTAAATAATTGGAGAGTTTTGGCATTTATGATGCGTCTTCATTTGTAGTAAGAACAAGTTTCCTTTCACCCCCTTATAAAATCCCAGTAACCATTCTTTACATTCATTATGGGTAACTCCATGCTGCCCTCTGCTGGCTAACCCTGAAATTGTTTTTGTTTTGTGACGGAAATTCATGTCACACGAAAAAAGAAATACGTTCCTTTTTATGGACTAAAATTTTTAAGTGTCGATTTAAAATATGTTTTCAATTAATTATGAAACAGTGAATGCGTACATAAAAAGGAAATACATATGACAATGTGCATTGTATTTCGCTTTATTGATTTCTTTAATTTGTTTTTATCTAGGCATTTTTAATCATCTACCGTTGGGCCAGTTTTGCTTTGCTTTCCGAAAGCACGTTAAGCGTCAGGTGACACATCTTTGTCCCACTGCAGGTCGCTGGACAAAGCGTCTGTTGTTGTTGTTTGATTGCTTTAAGAAAACTCAGGTCCGCCAGCCTTCACATAGAGATGCTGTTGTAGAGCTCATCAATCTTCGCCTTAAAAAACTCTTTCAGCTCCGGTCTTTTAGCCTTTAGCGTCGGAGTCAGCAGGCCATTTTGAATGGAGAACATCTCATTGTGAATGTAGATGTTCTTCACCTTTAGAAGAATAAAACAAAAGAAAAAAACATGATGGTGAATGAGATAAATACTGCTCTTAAGTTTACTTCATCTTATAGCCACAAATGCATTGTTAGCCAATACTCTTGCAGGAATCACAAGACCAATCCCTGATAGTATATAAATGTAGCATATAACTTATCAAACAGCACAAGAATTTATGCCAGTAGCATTCTTGTTTCACTTGGCTTAATCTCCTTTGAAATAATTTAAAACATTAATATTTTAATTATTATTTTAAAACATATATATTTTATTACCATAGCTGTATCTGCAGTATTTCATTAATTTAGATATTGTGGTATTGCTTGGAGGGATTTGTGAATAACTAGATTACTTAAAGACATTAAAATCTAATCTAAAAGATGTTACTTCAGGCACATACTGTTTATGGAGATACTGTAAAATGTTATCTTACATGTCTTAAGGTATCAAGAAAAAATACACTTACAAACAGTTAAGTTCCTACTTACCTGCTCGAAAGAATGGAGGCCACTGGCTTTTCCAAGACGCACCAAATCTTCAAGGATTCCCTTCTTTAACTCCTGTTAAACAAAGGAGAGAGGGAGCTTTGTTACATTTCTAAATAACTTCCAGTAGGTTTTAATAATATTAACTATAAGTGTTACAACCATATGCCACTTACAGTGTTTTTACATAGGTCCTCGTAGGTGCCCAAGATACCTTTCTTCTTGGCCCATTCAGGCATGGTTTCAGGGTCAGGAACAACTATTCCTACCAAACAGGACTGAGAAAAAAAACAAGGTGTATTGGATAGTGATCAAAATAGAAAATCAACACTAAGCAACACATAGCCCAGATGTACTTGCAGGCTCTTAGGAGCCAAAGATGACTACCAGGCCTTGGAACACATAAATTTGAGCAGGAGTTCTACTTCACATTGCACTTCCTGTAAATGATTAAATGTCCTTACCTGCAGACTATCTCCATGAACATAAAGCTGTGCCACAGGTTCGCTCCTAATGTAGATGTTCTCGATCTTCTCAGGGGAGATGTACTCACCCTGCGCCAGCTTGAAAATGTGCTTTTTCCTGTCAACGATCTTCAGCGTGCCATTCTACGGAAAACGAGAAATATCATTTTAAACAAAATATTATGGATTGTTCTCATATAAACACAAGGGATTTTTCAAAATCCATGACTAGTCTCAAATGTAAGCTGCGTATACGTACAGGTAGCCATTTCCCAATATCTCCCGTATGGAGCCAGCCATCGGCATCCAGTGTCTCCGCTGTTCTCTCTGGGTCTTTGAGGTAGCCTTTAAACACGTTTGGTCCTTTTACACAAATCTGGTTGACAGATTAGAAAAGTCAAACAGGGTCAGGGTTAGAGGTTAAGCACATGTCCTCTACAAACACATGCAACGTTGTTTATAAAGTCCGAAAATTGTATACATTACCCTTCCTATAAACATGTACAGTCACATGAAAAAAAGTACATCTTTCTAACATTTTACATATCAGGACATAATAAAAAAAATATCCGGTTCTTATCAGATTCCAAAATTAAGTGTAAACAGTGTAATAAGTCATGTGTGGTTCTCCATCTGAGGTGCAGTTACCTAATTTCAGAACCTGGCGAGGTTATATGCAGACATGTAAAACTTTAGAAATGTGTACTTTCTTTTTCCCTTTACTGTATTTGTCCTCTGTGTCAACCCCTATATGCTGGTATGCTGGTAATCAGTTTTCAATTCTGATCTTTATAACACACTTCACATCTGCCCTCATTTCCTGACATTTCAAAATGCTCACGTCAAAGCTGTAAAAACAACTCTCTGGCATACAGTGAAAACACACCTACAGACCTACACACATCCTTACATATGCACGTATGTTACTTATTTCTACCACAAAAGTGGTTACGTTTTTGGTTGCATTTGCATGCATACGTGTCATTCTGTCTATAAACAAGTTTTCGATGAATTCTCGTAAAACGTTGTAGAGGTGTAGAGTGGCGTCTTGTTAACAAGCCACTGAAATGTGCCTTACATGCGCCAAGGTCATGAAGGTCAAATTAATAATTTATTGGTTGAAAATGGACAAAAAGCCTTATAACTTAAAACTATGACTCTTATAAGTATGGGGTGTATTGTCAACAGATAGAAAGTGCTATATAAATATTTAAAATATCATGTCACATTTGACCTCTGACCTCTCCTTCAAGGCCAGTAGATTGATCTACAAGCCAAAATGATAATAGTGATAATAGAGCTATTTAAAGCTATGTTTCTAAATGCTATTGTTTTTTTTTTTGACAACATATAGGCATATAGGAAGCAAAATATGGGGATTCCAAATATCACGTTTCTTTGGACCTCTGGCAACTTCTTCAAGGTCAGTTAAGGTCAAACTTTTATAAAATTGATTAAATCATTAAACAGTTCTTAAAATTCTACTGCTTTTGTTTGTTTTGACAAAATTTAGGAAATGATACTGGTGCATGGGGATTCTAGATATTAGATTATATTGCATTTGCATCCAAACATTAAGTCATTGGACCTTAGGCCTTACCTTTACATTTCACATCTATCTTTCTTTCAAGCTGACCCCAAAATGTGTTTTCTATCTTTAAATAAAGTGTTGTGAAGAGAAAGTGAATGAGCTGCCTAGTTAGTTATAATAAACTATAGTATAATTTTATAATAACTAATAATAAGCTCATGCTGTTTATCTTCAGTTATTTACAAATCAGTACCTACTATCCATTATCACCTACTATATAATGGTTGTGTAGTCAAAGTAAGCTTCTGTCACCCCCCCTCCCCCCCGTGTGATTTTTATTGCACTACAAACGTCTTAAAGTACGTTTAAAAAGAACAAAGAAGAGAAAGTGAATATATCAAAAATACAATACTATTTCCTTGAAAGTAAATGCTGCTTTTAATTTAGGTTTGTGCTCTCTAAGTGCATCTTGTGTTTCTGTTGAAATCGCTTTGCTTACCTCTCCCTCTCCCTTGGAGGCGAAGTAGTTCTTCTCAGGTACATCCACCAGTTTAATGAGGTTGCATGGCAGCGGAGCCCCAACGTGGCCTGTTGGTCAGTACAAGAAGAAACATTAGAAACACAACAACTCGATTTCCTTCCTCACTTTCCACTGTTGAACAAAAAGGAGGACTACAAATTGATAAAATGCTCAACACTGAGCATCAATTCTATGTGAGGAGGAAAAGTGGTTTAATTAACGATATTTTTACTAACTAATTAAATCTAAAGGAAAACTAGTCGTCATCATTTGGGACAGCGTTACAGATATCTGTGAATTATCAGAAGTGAACAGCAGGTGGTGATGCTTGACTGTATTATGAAGCTCTGTCTCACACTGTCTCACAATAGGTTGACACTTAGAGCACATTTGTTTGCTTCAGACCTTCGTTTATGCAATACAATCAATTCAAAAAATATGTGGCCATAAACACAGGGAAAGCTTTTACTTTTCAAAAAGGAGGTTTTGAGTTGATTACTTTAACATAATGTAATAATAATAATAATAATATCAGCCTATTTTTCTGTGCTTCATGTTCAGTTCTTTAGCTGTAATAACATTTTAAATTTAGTATAATTTAGATTTATTTTAGTAGTTTTTAACATCATTTTAAATAATATTAGTCTTTAATTTTTTCTTTGACTTTTGTGTTACCCTTTATGTTTGTTAGCAAACCCACCCACCGATCCAGACGCGCACCCCTGCATAACACCTGCCCATGGCTTCATGCATTCATGCACATGTTCTTTTTTTCTGCCTTCTTTTTCTATTGTTAACTTGTCACTTTTGTTGTTTTTACAGTCTTCTTGTTGTTCTGCATTTGTGTTGCACTGTTAAAAGGGAACAGTGTATATATTTTTTTATATGTATGAAAAACTTTCCAATCACTTTTGAACTAGGAAAGGAAAATGAGTAATTAAAATGAAAATCAGCACTTTGTTTCGCTTCAACTGTCTCTTAACTGCGTGCAGCAAATATATTTCTCTCTCAGAGAAAGCTCCACATTATACTGACTTAGACAGCCAATCAGAACAGAGTTTCACGCATATATGAATGCATAGAGGTTACTTGGAAATTACCTGCAATGCCTGGCTGCTGAAAATAACACAGCCACAATACACCCAATCTGGAGGGTAAAAACGGGTCTTTATAGCAGATATTGGTCTTTTATTTGAGCTTGTTGTTGTTGGAAATCACCTAAACTTGCAGTGTTAACTATTGCAATATGACCTAACAGCTATTTCCTTCCTGTCTTGCTCACAATTCCAGACTTGTTTTTTTTTCTAACAGTACTCTCCTTAGTCGTTTCTTCCTCAGCCTGCCACACACTCTCAGCCTATGCTTTTTTTCCACCTGGGTGCAAAACAGATACTCCTTGAGGGTCTATGCCATCACATCAGCTCAAAACTGCATGCTCACTCACAAAGTTTTAAGCTTTTTAACAGTGCCAAGTAGTTGTGAAAGACTTGTAATTAGGGATCTATTTAGGTTTATGGTTGTTGGTCATTCCTTAAAATCATAACCCATTTTTAACACTTTAAAACCTTTGAACTGAGTCACGTAAACAGGTTCAGTGCTTCAAAGACAGATAAGGATACATCTGTCTTGTGATCTGTCTTCTACATGCTTGCACAATCACTGTCGCCTACCTTGGGTCCAGTCTCCAGGTGTGGTGAAGGTGCAGCCAGCTGTGCACTCTGTCTGGCCATATGCCTCATACACCTGCACGCAGAAACATGTGATGTTGAAGCAAATGTAGATGTTAGCTTGTGAATCAAAATCTGTAAAATTACTGACAGCAAAAAACTTGACAGTTGTAAAGTTATGGTTAGGGTTAAGGGTTTAGACCTATTCTCATATCACAGGGGCTTGTTAGAGAAATAAGGGCACACTTAATGGGTCTGACCTGACATCCTAGAGCTGCTCTGAGAAATCCCAGGACAGTGGGTGAGGTAGGAGCTGCTCCTGTTATAATCATCCTCAGCCTTCCTCCCAAGCTAGCCTGCAGAAACACATTGTAAATACAGAAGGCTCATTATTTTCTGTTTTAAAAATAAACCACAAAGCTTCACGGCACCAGTCCGGATGTTGTCACATTCTGACCTTCACACATGACGTGCGAACAATGCGAGGACAAGAATTCGGGACATTGTGCAAAGTTAGCCTTACTCACATGTGCCACTTCGGACTTTTTACTTTTAAATTCACAGGAGTGTTACTTACACACCTCAATAAACTGAGATTAAATCACTAGTGACTTGGTAGGACAAAGACTGTTTCATTGAGTGCATGGCTAATAAAATGCAAACACAATCTCACCAACACAGTCCTGAAGAAGCAGATTAGTTCAGATTTTAAGAGATTTTAATCAAGGATGGTTAAAATAAGTAGTAACAATAAGGGGAATGACTGACATTCAAGGTAAGTTGCATAACTAGCACAAATACCAAGAGGCTTAAACGCAACAATGAAGTACGTCTGGATGTAAACGTCCTTCCCTGCTACTTGTCCTGTTAACCTACTTGTTTATGATAGTTATGCAACTGTTTTTGTTTCTCTTTAAAAACACACAGGAACATATGTATAAATGTAACTTTGATATCAAAATGGATCATAATTCATTTTTTCACAACCACGCGTAGCATATATAATATGATGTAGCATGGCTATAAGAACAGCTGTAGAGTCTGTCCATAGTAGCGCAGGGCTTAGGTGCTGGAAACACCGTTTACCTGAATCTTACTGAAGAAGATTTTGTCCCAGACGCTGTCACTGCGAATGATCCCGCTGCTGACTTCAGCACCTTTTCTCTTGGCAGCAAAGTTGAGCAACCAATGCTTTAACGGGGTGTTTGCCTGGCTGAAAATCTGGTAACAAAGCGAAAACACACATTTCTTAGTTGACGACAGCCCTGTCTCAGCTGATATAGCGGTTAAAACATGTCCAGCTATTTATGTAGATAATTAGCAAAATTATCTGCTAGCAAGAAATACCAACAAATAGCCACCATTCACATTATTACCCCCTAATGGCTCTCTTTGAAATTTAGAGGTTCTAGGGTTGAGCAGACTTGATTTAATGGTATATGCTGGAGAGTTAGAGCAAACTACATTCACATTTAAACTGTAACATTTGCCAGTTTAGGTGCTTGTTTTCCTGTTACAGGACCAAACATCTTTTGTAATTCTAAGTGGAATGGACAGGTTGCTTCAGTCAGAACTAACAACAGCTTCAAACAAAAGCAGTCTTGGTATCTGTTCATCTCACCTTGTCATACATGCGATTGAGCAGTCGAGGCACCACGGGGAAAATGGTCGGCCGCAGGGCCTTCATGTCATCTGGGAGGAGACGGATGTCGCCCTGATAGAACCCAATCCGTCCTCCGTGACAGTACACCACAGACTGCAGACAGACATATATAACACAACTGAGCAATGAACACTCCTAACTTTCTGATATCATTGCAGACAAAATACCAGCACTGAAAGTGGAGCCTTTAATCATGAAATATAAAAAATAAAGTCACATTACTACCAATAAATAATGTTGGCAAACACTCATAAGGGAGGTTTCTATAACATTTAATACCTCATTCACCTAACTGTAATACAGATGATAAGGGAAGCATCACTAATGAGTAAATTCTGATAAAAAAAAAAAAAAAATACTGGCCCTTGAGGGGCACCCACGTGAAATACTGGCTGCACCAGTCATCATACTTGTCGGAAGGCTTGTTTTTCCCACAGTCGCAACTCATTTAATGTCATTTAGCAAAAAGAGGAACTTCATAGCTTGCACGTTTATTTCGGTAGTGTTTTTACATTGTCATGCACATGATCTTGCTCTCATTATGTCAGAACCTATGCTCAAACAAAGGTCTACACACGTTGTATGATAAATATAATGTAGTAAAGACTTTAGTCGTGGAAGACTTTCATTTAGCTGCGTAAAAACACCAGTACAGGGTATAAAAAAAATGCAAAATGGCTCCAAGGCATGTTCAGGCAACACCTCTGCAGAGATCTTATCAGATAAATGTGTCTGAAGTATTAATGAAAAAGTAGTTGATTGGGGGGGAAAAATAGCACCCATGACTCACTTATGATTAGTCAGTGCTTACACAGCATCTTACAGTTATAGTTGGTCCAAGTGGGGTTTTATCTTTTTTTCTGGCAGCTGTTCAAGGTGAGTGAAATAGAAGAGAGTGTCACGTGTGATGTCATCGTTCCAGTAACTATGAGTCCAGACTGGACGAGGCGTGGAGACATGATGGACAGCCTTGTTTTGTTTTGTTTCAAGTGGCTTTAAACAACCCGACTTGATTTATTTTTATGTAACACTACAATCTGTATTAGTGCAGGTATGACTCCTTTGTGTTACCTCTAATAATTATAGTTAGCAGCAGAGAAAGTGACTCATTATGCAGTGAGGATTTACTTTTGGGTTCCAGAACTGCGTCCCATAGAAATACACAAAGTGTTTGAAAGAGAATTACTAAATGCTCAAGTTCATTTCACAGTTCTTGTTCTCATGCGGCTACACCACCGCATGCTTCTTTCTAGATCATATGCAGATTGTGACACTTCCACAAACTGACTATCAACTCAGCGCGCCTCTTTTTGTTGTCAAACTGAAAAAAAAGGGCACCACAAGTGTCTGCTTTCCGGTTTCTAACACCATCTAAGGACATGCAAAACACGGGGACCGCCTTGTGTTCTCTCTTTGACTGAGACTTCGCCAGCATCAGATATAGAGCTGTGTGTTTGTGTTTGTCTGCGACTGTTGAACTTGAGCTCTATTTTGTGATCTGGTGTATTTGCTCTCTGGGAAGATTAGGTGGTTTCCTGTGTCTGAGTCTCACGCTGTCTACAAATGTGCTGCTAGCAGCAGCTTACCAGACAGGTTCAACCTGATGCAGCCTAACCGCTCACACCCATGTGCAACACAAAAATGATCTAAGTTGAATCTACACATTTATTGCCCAACTTAATTTAGATTTGATCACCTTTTAATATTTGCTGTTAGGCTTGAAGATGAATCCAGAGTTACTAATGAGCAGCAGCAAAAGCACACACTCAGAGCTTCTTAGTAAAGGGCCACAAGTTACTGCCACTTTACCTCACTGAGGTCTACACTGTAACTGCTCTCTTCGCTGTCAGCTTTTAGTTAAGGCCTGAAATAACATCTGGCATGTAACTGAAAGAGATGGCATAGAGAGCATAAAGGAAGCTATAGAGCTTCTTGTAAGTAACATGTAAATAAACACCTAATTTAAAAAACACTCCTCATTTCTTGGCAGGAACATGCCCAGGGTTTCTTGTGGGAGATGTGCCTATGAAAAGCAAACCTCTAGACAGAGAAAGCATCCCAGTGGAAGGATGGGCAGAAAGGTAACTGTACAAAGACTGTGACTAAAAATGAAAATGAAACTCTGTTTTTTCCACAGGCAGGAGACAGTGGGCTCTTTGTAAAGCTTACTGCAATACCCTACAGTGGTTGCCAGTCCTAATATTCCACAGAAACGTATTTTGAAAGTCTGCTCAGCTGCAGGGCAAAGGAGAAATACTATCAGTGACCTGCAGGCTGCAGGGAACCGCTGCTTTTATAGTAAATCATGTGCATGCAGATGTTGTCTTTGAGTAACCTAACCTGATTACTGATTATCAAAGCTTTTACAAATATTAATGAAGATTGTCATCCGTGTGTGTGTGTGTGTGTGTGTGTGTGTGTGTGTGTGTGTGTGTGTGTGTGTGTGTGTGTGTTTCACTGGGCTAGGAAATGATGTAACGTGCCTTCACTTCCCATAAAGTCCAGGAATGCCAATTTTTTTTGTAGAGATGGAAAGCAAAACTGATGACAGGGAAGGAAAAGTTGGGGTGGTTTCTTTCTCCCTTTTTTCCAATCCTACAGTAATTAGTGCCCACCTTCAGTGTCATACTTCTTACAGGAAGTTCCTTCCTCCTCCCCCACAAACATCCTTCAGCTCATTACTATCCCATTAGTGTGATTGCAGATGACAGTTCGGCACATTTACCTCAATAAGTCTCTCAAACATGTGAGCCAGTGGCAGGAAGGAAATGAGGCAGTCATCTTGGTTGGGGAAAATTACTTTCTGCAGGACACACAAGAGACACAGTCAAATGAGTTAAAGATGCTATTTTGACACAGAAACTTGGATTTTCAAGAATTTGTGTGGACGAGAAAATGAACACATTGCAACCAGGCTAATGAATCACTGAGCAAAAGACCATAAACGACTGGGGGATAGGTGTGAAAACATTTCCTGAGCATAGGTTCAGAGAGGAGAGGGTGACTTACATCTGTTACTTTAAGGAAGCCTGAGAAATCAGCTACCACGTTTCCATGGGTGAGCATGACTCCTTTTGGGTTTCCTGTTTGAACAGAAGGAAAAAAACTTATAATGAAATTGCCCAACAGATTCCACAACACATTTCCTCACTAGGAGCACACAGTCATCCAAGTGAACACCAAAGGAATTCGGCTTGGAAAGAAAGACCTGGTTCAGCAGAATTTTAGTTATAACTTGGAAGCCAGAAACGAGTCGTGTTAACGCAGCACCTTATACATTAGGTTATTAAACAGAATCCAGTATTATGAATATTGCAAAAACACATGCCAGTCTGCACAAACCATGCAAACTGCATGGTTTATTTCTAAAGCATATAGAAATAATTACATCACAGTTTCAACCTCAACTTCTCCTATTTTTTTCCTCCTCTCTTGGCATTTCCTAATAAGCACTGTAAAAACAGTACTCTCTGTTACTGTAATGCCCTCTTAATCTTATTCTCATTCCCAGTCCTTCCTTCACAATTTTAAAGAGTGGTTATTAGAAACTAAGGTTCCTCTTTCTGAGATGTCAGCTGACTCAAACAGCTGTAAGCAATCTTGTACGCTCAGTATAGACTAGATGTCGCAACAGCGCGGGAGGGAATTCTCAAGAAACGGAGAGTGATGTGAGGAAAACGAATCCTCTGCTGGAGTGCCTGCATGTGTTTGTCATTAACGCCAGCAGGAGGCAGGATTTTCAACAGACCGTGGATGTGGGAGCTGCAATTTGCAATCTGACACTAGTGGGTCCTCACATGACCCTGTTTTTGTTCCCTCCTACTGTTGGTTTAAGTGGTCGATGGTGCTGTGGGGTGAAGCTTCTGAAAACGGAGCATTGTGGCCTAAGCCATGACATTTATGTAATGAAGGAGGTTGGGGAGGGGAATGGGTTAATGATTCTTTCACTACTGGATTATTGTGCTGCAATGAAGAACCTGGGTTTACAGTAAATGATACAGTTCAAAGTAAAGTAAATAGAAATTGCACAACACGAGTTACAATAAACTGCACTGTGGACTGACTTTAATAACTTACCAGCATCATGTCTCCTGTACACCTTTCTCTTTAAGGCTTTGAAAACATCACTGCTTTGAATAATTTTAGCGCTTTAAGTGTTTAAACAATACTATGTGAAAGCATCTAAAGTTAGTTAGTTTAGGCATTTTGAAAGGCCAACACTGTTTTATTTTTATATTTATTATTCGTGTGGCTTATAAGCAGCACCGAGCACTGTGAGTGCTTTTAATGTAAGCATTCTTGTCACACTCCTCATATTCACCACAGGCAGTGGCACATGCTTTGCACTCAGAAAGCTCTTAGAAAACACAAGACTTGTGGTTTATGTGATAAACCTCCCTGCCGTGCAATAAGTCCAAATAGATGAACCTTATTTGTTTGTTTGTTTTTTAACAGGAAAGGTTTGAAAAAGCGCTACCTGTGACCTGCTGCTGCTTCTGGAGTCACTGGCCAACACAGTTTGATGAGAATACAAATCCTATGTGCTTCTTACTTAATAATGGAGTATTTTTATATCACAAACTGCAAATGTGACACATATGATATTTCTATAACATCAGAAACATTTACTACCTGTGGTTCCACTGGTGAAACACACAATAGACAAGTCATCTGGGGATGGTGGCTGTGAAGAAAAAAACAACAACATAACACTGTCAGATGACATGCAGGTTGTCATGAGATCAACTTCTAGCAGCTTCCTCAACAGCAAGCTGAACCAATGCATGTGAGTCTAGAAAACAAACATTTCCATATGTTAATCCTTTTTTGTTTGGGTGGGGGGCTTTTTTTTGCCTTTGTGCACCTGGTAATTGCCCTCAGGGTGGATTTGTAGCCAGGCACCCAGCCCTTTACGGCATCTGTTTTGCATGCTCAACCCAGTTGTGCCCTCACTCTCTCTAATTTTGAACAAAAGGCAAAAACTAGCTTGACTGGTCAATACCTGTTAGCCAGAGGGCTGGTGCTTGCGTGTCAGTGTTCAAATTTTTACCTGTCAACACTAAGTAGATGAAAAACTGTCAGAGCTGTTATGATACATACACAGATACATCCAACAAAAATAGGTTGCTGTCTTCTTGTGTTCATATGTGAACATAACCCATTATTAGACAAATCACCCGACAGACTTAAGTGCAGTTAATCCAAAGGAGATCATGCGATATTTTGTACTAAAAACAGGCATGAACTTCACTTGTAATCAAAATAAGACATCCTGCAACCATTTTAGCCTCAGTTTTGTGTAATTTACATAAATGGAGATGCTTGAGCAATGCAGAAGGTGATTTAAAATAATTCACGTTGTTTGGAAGTTCTTTTTTTTTTTTTTAAGCAGTTCCTGATCACTGCAGGTTTTTAGTCAGCTTTGGCAGAGGCTGGTGAGCTGCCATCTTTGTTGTTTTGATTGGGAAAAGTGTTAATTTGGCATAATGTTTGTACATTTAAGAATACTGGCTAACGATGACTTCGATAAAAATATTCACCATGCTCACCAAGGCCTTGGGAAGTGAACTGGACTGATACGGCCATAGCACGCAATCATCATGTGATGCTCGCCAAGCTTTACAAAAGTTGAAGGAGCTTGGAAAGAAAAGCGTCTGGACTTCTTTAAGTTGCTTGAAGACGTTTCACCTCTCATCCGAGAAGCTTCTTCAGTTCTAAGGTCAAATGGTGGAGAGTCCCAGATTTAAGCCCTGTGGGAGTATCACCCCAAAAGGGACAATGGACCCCCTAATGATCCTCTACCTAATCACATGAGCCAAGGTGTGAAAACAGGTGTAGGTCACAATCAGCCAAGGTTTCGGATGAACTCACTATGTAACCTAGTCCCACCCTATCATGTGAGTTCCTGAGGTCAGAAGGCCCAGGATGTGAGTGGGCGTTAAGGCGTCTGGAAAGGGATCTCAAAACTGGATTATAGATGGCAGACAGTTGGTGTCGTAAACCACCGCCTCTGATGGCCTTTAGATGCAGATGGACCGCCGAATCTTGTCCCGTCGAGGTGGCTTTATAGGCACAACATAGAAGATCCACCTCAACGTGACCTTTGTCCTGTATCTAAAGGACAAAGGTCAAAGGTTTGAGGACACCAATGTTCACATTTTGGACAGAGAAGATAGATGGTTTCAAAGAGGAGTGAAAGAAGCCATCTATGTCCACTGTGAACAACCACCTTTAAACACAGAGGGGGGACACTCTCATTGGGCTTAAATCTGGGACTCTCCACCATTTGACCTTAGAACTGAAGAAGCTTCTCAGATGAGAGGTGAAACGTCTTCAAGCAACTTACAGAGGTTTTTACAGAAGGTGCTTTTCTTTCCAAGCCCCTTAGACAATGATGACCTGGATGACTGAGAACCTTCACAGACACAAGCTTTACCAAACCAAACTCAGAATTTGACCCATTTTGGTCCACAAACTTTACTAGCATGCCTAAAACCAGTTGTTTTGAAACTATTTTAGAAGTTTTGAAATAGTTACTTACTATAGGCTTTCTGTAGTGATCTCGACCCAGGGCCTGTAAAGAAACAATGTGAAAGCAACTTTAAATCACTGTATAATGCTCCTAAACATTATAGCTTTATTGTGATATCCTATAATATGGACTAATGTCTTCTGAGTTCTGTTGAGGACTTTTCTAAATCCAGGTTGCTACACTGTAAAAGAGCCTGCAGCGGTTACCACAATTAGGCTATAAGCCCCAATCATTTGCAGCTGTGCATGGCTGAAAAGAAGGAAGTAATAATCAATGTGGGTCATACTGGTATCAAGTTATTTAAATATATAGAGCCCCCCTCCCGCAAAGGAGGGGGGCTCTGTATGCATGTGAACAACAGCTGGTGTACCAACACAGTGATAATAGACCGTCACTGTTCACCGGACATTGAATATCTGACTGTTAAATGCAGGCCCATCTACCTACCTAGGGAGTTCACCGTTGTCATAATAACAGCTGTTTACATACCACCAGATGCTAATGCTAACTCGGCGATCGCACTCCTGCATACAAACATCAATAATAAACAGAGCACCTACCCTGACGCTGTACATATCGTAGCAGGGGACTTCAATCACGCAGACTTAAAAAGAGCAATCCCCAAATTCCACCAGCACGTCAAGTGTGCCACTAGGGGTGACAAGATTCTGGACAAAGTTTATTCCAACATCAAAATGGGCTACAGGGCCAGACCTTTGCCACATCTGGGTCAGTCTGACCACTTGTCACTGTTTCTAATCCCTGCATATGCCCCCCTCAAGAAAACTGCTCTTACCATCACAAAGAATATTACCATATGGCCAGAGGGTGCCTCTCAGCAGCTGCAGGACTGTTTTGACAGGACTAACTGGGATATCTTTGAACATCAGGACTTGGAAATGTTCACAGACAGTGTCCTCTGCTATATAAAACACTGCATAGACACTGTTACAGCAGTCAAACGGATCCGGGCTTATCCCAACCAAAAGCCCTGGATGACCCGGGAGGTCAGGCAGCTGCTGAAGGAGAGGAACATTGCGTTCAGGTCTGGCAACAGGGATTACTACACCACAGCCCGATCCAACCTGAAGAGAGGCATCAGAGAGGCAAAGGGGGACTATAGGAGGAGGATTGAGGACCATCTGAAGAGTAATACCAGCCGGCAGGTGTGGCAAGGCATCCAGCACCTAACCAACTATAAGATCAATCTCGGAGCTGTGGACGGTGACCTGGAGCTGGCAGAGGAGCTGAATATCTTCTTCGCCCGCTTTGAGACCAGGGTACCGGAGGTATTGGAGCCACAGCAGCAACACGCCACCCATAGCAGCACCACCCTCACCCTGGAAGAGCACGAGGTGAGGCGCATGCTGCAGGCTGTTAACCCGAGGAAGGCGGCGGGTCCTGATGGTGTGCCAGGTCGAATATTGAGGGATTGTGCAGAACAGCTGGCTGGGATCTTCACCAGGATCTTCAACAAATCCCTCGCACAGGCGACTGTCCCACTCTGCCTGAAGTCCTCCACCATAGTCCCATTGCCTAAGAAGCCCCACATCACCGGCCTGAATGACTACAGACCGGTGGCACTCACCCCAGTGGTAATGAAATGCTTTGAGAAGCTGGTCCGCAGACACATCACAGCAGCCCTGCCCCGCAGCCTGGATCCACACCAGTTTGCCTACAGAGCAAACCGGTCCACGGAAGACGCTGTAGCCACAGCACTCCATGCTGCATTAACTCACCTGGAAGAGCATGGTAGCTATGTGCGGATGCTCTTCGTGGATTACTGCTCAGCTTTTAACACCATCCTTCCACACAAACTGGTGGCCAAGCTACAAGACCTGGGGCTTCCATACAGCACCTGCATGTGGATCAACAGCTTCCTCTCGGGCCGTAGACAGAGAGTCAGAGTTGGCCATCACACATCCTCAGCCCTGAGTCTCAGCACTGGCTCACCCCAGGGCTGTGTGCTCAGTCCACTGCTCTACTCTCTCTACACACACGACTGCACTCCTCGCCACCACAGCAACATCTTTGTGAAATTTGCAGATGACACCACAGTGGTGGGGCTCATTTCCAAGGGAGACGAGTCTACGTACAGAGACGAGGTGGAGCAGCTGACGTCATGGTGTAAGGCCAATAACCTCCTCCTCAACACTTCAAAAACCAAAGAACTCATAATAGATTTCAGAAGGAAAAAGGCAGAGATCCAACCACTATTCATAAATGGGGACTGTGTAGAAAGGGTGGAAAGCTTCCGCTTCCTGGGAGTCAATATAGAGGAGAACCTTTCCTGGAGTGTGAACACCTCCGAGCTGCTGAAAAAGGCCCAACAGAGACTGTACTTCCTGAGAATTCTCAGGAGGAATAACATCACACAGAAACTGCTGGTGTCCTTCTACAGAGCCACCATTGAGAGTGTTCTAACTTACTGCATATGTATTTGGTACACTAGCTGCACAGGGGCTCAGAGGAAAGCACTCCAAGGGATCATTAACACCGCCCAAAAGATCACTGGCTGCCCTCTCCCCACACTGGAAGTTCTACACAACGCCCACTGTTTTAAAAAGGCCCAAAACATCATAAAAGACACCTCACACCCTGGCCACTCCCTGTTCGAACTGTTGCCCTCAGGCAGACGGTACAGGGCAATCAGAGCAAGGACTAATAGACTCAAACACAGCTGTTATCCAACTGCAATAACACATCTGAATACTACAAAAAAATGTCCATCACGCCACTCTTGTGTTAATCTATGCACGGCCTGAAGCATGTGTGTGGGAATGTATGTGAATGTTTTACTGTTACATCTTATTAGTATTTTAAGTATTCTATCTATTTTATTTATTGAATTTTATTGTTTAATTTATATTTTGATATTGCTAGGGATGATGCAATGATCGGGGACCATTCTTCATTTCGTTGTTCTCGTGACAATGACAATAAAGTTTCTGAACGATATTCGTATCGATATTGAACCGTTCGATACAGTGCTTTCGGTTCGGTACGCATATGTATCGAACAATACAAAATTTGTAATTTATTTTATCAACTTTCCTTCTGACGATGCTGTCTGTGTTGAGCGCTCAGTGAATCTGCGTTCGACTACTCCGCCTAGGGTCGACAGTGCAGCCTAGGCGGAGTAGTCGAACGCAGATTCACTGAGCGCTCAACACAGACAGCATCGTCAGAAGGAAGAGCGCAGGGCAAGCTAGCGAGACAGAAGTTAAGCTCTCCTTGCAACATGGACCTCCCCCACCCTCATTCAGATCTGGCGTTTGGAATTATTTTGGTTTTCATGTGACGTATGACCCTGAAGGTAAGCGAGTCATGGACTAAAGTAAAACAGTATGTTGGATGTGCCATGCAATGCTCAATTACATGGGTGGGAACTAGTGTGTTAGCGCAGTTAGCTCGTTAACGTGTTGGCCGTCTAGCCCCATGCACGGGGTGATCGGCGGTAGCTCGTTAAAGGAGATTTGCCGTGTTGTGGCGTTAAGGTCATTTCAACGAGATTAACCTGAAAGCACTAGTGGGAACACAACGAATATGACTGCACATTTACACCGACATCATCCTAGTGCAAAGACAAAAACAACAAGCATGCTACTAACTTTAGCCGAGTCATTTAGACAGCCGTTTAATATGCTGCTGAGAATATAGCCCAGAAGAAGCGGATAGTATAGCTTTTATTTTGGAAAGAGACATTTCTCTGTAATAAATTCTCTTTTCCAAAGATGAGTGATTCCTCAATCAGATACAGGGCTCGCAATATCGCTAGCCCAACGTCCTGGGGCTAGCGATTTTTTTCAGTCGGGCTACCAAAATCTATCTCTGCCCTGCCCGTCGGGCTATTGTAGGAAGGAAAAATATATGTCAATGCTTTTGCATTCTTTCGGAAATGTAGCTGGGTAATTATGTCATTGGCATCGGTGAGCCACTGTCAATATGTGACATATTGAAATCGCGTTTGAATTTGCGCTTGTTTTTTTGCTTTCACTTTGCAATCGTGCGAACTGTGTATAGAGAGCGACAGCACTGATTGGTGATTATGGTTTCATGGACAAAAGAATTTCTGTGGCTGCAATATGACGAGCTAAATAACCAGGGCTGCACATAAGTGGTCCGCAGGTGCGCATTCGCTGTCAAAATAAAAAACACGCACAAGGGTTAGGGTTAAATTTAAAAACTGTACTTTTGAGTTAAAATATATATTTATAATTTTAATAAATGACAAATTAAAAAGGCATGAACATTTTTTTTGTATCGAAAAAATATCGAACCGTGACACCAAAGTATCGAACCGAACCAAACCGTGAATTTTGTGTATCGTTGCACCCCTAATATATATATATATATATATATATATATATATATATATATATATATATATATATAATAGATTAGCACTCCTCAGTCTAAATACTTGACATACATATGGTGTGCCGTCTCACAGGCATACCAGAGTCCCACATGTCTTACCTCCACTTCTTTAATGGCCTGCACATGGACACCGCAGCCCTTGCCTTGCTCCACGAGGTCAGAGTCAAAGGCGTCCATCAGGATGACTCTTCGCAGGCCGGGGGTCTCCTTCCGCTCCACATTCTCTAAAAGCACCCGAGCTTTGTCCATTTTGTCACAGATGACTGTGGAGATGTCAGCTGAAATGAAACAAGCACACAAGAGCACACGCTCCCTTGTGTGAACATCATCAAAGTAAGAAATAAAAAGGAACACAAACAAATGTGGAGTTGGAAATCAGTTGGAATTTGGTCACATCTTGAATTTAGAAGGGTTCAAAGTAAAAATAATCCCGTTAATCGATTTTAGAGCTATCATTTGGGTTGCTGTAAAATCTTGAATACATATGTTATTTTTAAAGTTATGATGATTTTACTGTTCCAATATATTCTTTTCTTTTTTCAAGCACTAGCTTTTACACCACATGAAATTCCTATCATCTGTTCCTTTGCAACAGAATTACTTATTGTTACAATTACCAAATGTTTTAATGACACATTAGCTTAAATCCAGGAAGTAGCACTTTGTATGAATGTGACAAAGATGCAGTCAGCCACCAGTGAGGGGAGCTCTACGGCTCACACTGATACGAGTTCCTGTTTAAAAAATCCACACACACATGTTCTAATATGTCTCACAATGCCCCACAATTATTAGCCTGCAGACTGACAGCTGTTAAATTTACATTTCCTACTCAAAGCTTGTGAAGTCATTACAGTCTTTGTCATGTTTGTGTTCTTACCAGTGTTTATGATGAACCTTATAGCATCTTGGCCGAGCGTGTCATAAAGGGGAACCACCACCATCGAATATGTGTAGCAAGCCAGCTCTGAGATGATCCACTACAGTCAAACAGAACAAAAATACAAATAAATGAATACAATCTGAGGTCGGACTTTATCCTGCACTTGAAAACCTCAATAACTTTAAGTTCATATACTTAAAATTAGGGCTACACGCAGATTAGACAAAGATTGAGCAAAAAGAGTGCCAGTTACCTCGGGTCTGTTCTGAGCGAACACCCCTATGAACTGATTCGGATTGGGCTGGCATCCCTGGTGCAGAAGGCCTGAGCCCAGATGCTCTGCCCGGGCTGTCACCTATTTAATTGAAGAAAAAAAAAGTGAGAACTGATTGGACCAAGTGGAACAAAACCATACAAATCCTGAGCTAATCTTCCAAGTGAAAAAAAACTTTGCTCAGCTTCTGGTAGTATTGTGCAATTTAGCTAAATAAACTGACCTCTAATTTTGGAAAAAAGGGAAACCCAACCTTGTGTTAGTCATCTTTCTTTAGTTCGAGAGAGTTAAGAAACACACTTTGATTTTAAAGAAATATTCTGCTGTGTATACTGATGATTCACATTCTACAAATTACCATGATTGTGAAAGACATCACAGTAAATGGGGATTAATACAGCTGTGGAAACTTACATAATAACACACTTGATTTCGTGTTTCAGCAAAGGTCTAAGGCAAACCTTATTTTCCATTCTAGAAAAAAAAATTTCACAGTGCTTTTTAAGTCTCTCAATGAGTCTGTAAGACAAGTCCAGATTTGCCTGGCTGACATCCTGGAAATTGGAGTGAATGACAAAAAAAAAAAAATAAATTCCACCCACTTTTCTCTTGTAAAATACGATGATGTCACAGATAAACAGGGTGTCGTATATCTCATGTGTATTGTAGATTTTGACATCGCTTTTAACAGAAAATTCCCTCCAGCTACCAGCATTACTTCAGTGACTTTCCAAGAGAGTGCCAGTGTCTTGTGCTCACAGATTTGTTGGAACCTGAAACTGCTTTACTGGATGATGGGAAGTTTTCAGTTATTCTGCTTTTAATAACTATTTCCACATGTCTCGCCAACTGTGCTGCAATCGCTGGCATATCCAAGACACACACACACACACACACATAGAAGCGCAGAAGGCGGTGGAAGTGTAATTATTATATACAAACCAGTGCTCATACATGGCCCTGAAGATGCAGCTGAAATCAGCCAGTATAATACAAGTGACCAAGACTTTGTAGTTAATATATTCCCTTTTTTCCCCAGTCAGTTGGTTGATTTTATATTTATAAGAAATAATATCATACCCTTGTATAGCTATCTTAATCTATGTTGGTCCACAGTCATCGCTGAGTCATGACATAAGTGATTATATCTCCTGCTCTTGGAACTAACACGCGGGATGGGAGACTGAAATTTTATAATATACAGGACTGGCTGTGGAAAAACGTCTCTACTGCTTACATAAACATGGAATAAATAGAGGAATGTAATTTTTTTTTATTGTTTATGAAAGAAATTAATGAGCAGGATAAAAACTGATTAACTGGTAACCTTGTATCTAAATTTACTGGCAAAAAAACAAAGATCCAAAACACAACTCCCAGCCGTATTCTTCTTTGTTACTGTCATGACTAAGTGGGACAAAAATAGTTTAGTTATTTAATTTTTCATATATATATATATATAAGTTAAAGCTGTGTATCCGGTTAGCAAGCAGTCAGAGTATAAGAAATCAATAAAGGGACGTGCTGCTTTTGAAGTGGTGAGCTATTTCACATCGGTGGCCAATCACACCTTACACCCCTGCCAATGATGTACTCTGCATTTCAGGTCTTCCGAATATAATCATACTTGTATTTTTAGATTGTTTCTGTGTGTCTACATTAAGTATGTGAATTGAAACCTCACCTCCAGGGACAAAGTCTTTAGCTGTGTTGAAGAGTAATATTCTTATTCAGCAACTTATACGAACAACAATAGCACCTCTGCAAAGTAGCTTGCAGCTTTCGTGTGTGCTGTGCAGATTTTGCAGGATGGAAGGTGAACAGCAGTTATAGAGTCAGTCTGCTCTAGCAGGATAGCATCAATCATTTCTCTTAACGTCTTAGCCAACTTAGGGTGGCAGACATGATAGTGATCTGATCTGAAAAATGCCAGTTAACATCAGACAAAGTAAGTCATAGTGTGGGATCTATTCTTGGACTTAAAGCAGTACTTGCCTATAGCACATATAAAGTAGAAGTGTTGTTTAGCCCAGTCAATATCTATATATAGCAAGGTTTGCAGACTGCAGTTATTTAGTAGCGCTCTTGATGGTACCAAATTTGGTTTTAAGGCAGAGTGGGTGCTGCAGAGTCTCTGCAGTGTAAATGCTGCAAACGTCATCTGACTGTAGTCTTACACTGGCACATGACAGACTAGTCTGCACAGTTTATACTGTAGTCAATCAACTGCCATTACAAAGACTGTAATGATTATGTTTGGCATCAGAAGTGTGAGGTGCAGAAAATCATGCTTGAGCAGCTATAATGTATAAAATAGTTCCTATAAATGTTGCTTTATCAGAAGTCTGGAAGCATTTTGTAGCATAAGGATTTGGTACTTTTCCCCTTTGAGGGGTCACCCTGTTTTATTCTCCTCTCAGCTGTTGTTGTTACAGGGAAAAAACATGTCCCCTGAATGGCACGAACCTCCTTATAGGACATCCATTTGTAAGGTTGGTTGGGGAGTCGTGAGCCTAAGCAAGGTCCATCACCTGTTGGACGCAGAAAGGAGACAAACAAATGATTAACTTATGTGACTGGACATAAACATCATTAAGGTTTTTAAATCTAATAGTAATTTAAACACCTCAGGCTCACACCAAGGTGAAAATAACCCTTTCTAATGCAGAAATAATTTCGAGCACAGGCATTCTGTAGACATAGATATATACATGAAAACTTGATGATTTTTAAGTTTTGTTTTTTGCTTTTTTTTCTCTTGTTATTTCAGTTACATTTGTATGTTCAAAATAAAATCGATCTAATTCTCTAATCTCTGAAATAGTTGTGAAATACCCAGACTGCTTGACTATCACTGCCTTAGACAAACTGACTAAAACAATTCATTTCTACTTCAGACCAACTGATGTCATTTTCTTGTGGCTGTACGATCTGGCCAATTATCGAAGAGCCCACTCTGACAAGTGTGGGGCAGGTGTGGTTTGAGCAATATCTCTGCATTGTGAGTCACTCAATTATGTGTCTTAAACTTGCTGGCCATGAGCCCTGACACTGTTACCGTTAGCAACGCTAGCCATCGCCTTGGCAACCACAGGATTCATTTTATCTCCAGTAGCAGAGAAACACTATGATTGGAGGTTTTACAATCAGACAACTGCACTGTCACACTGTGCTGTCTGTATCACACTTCTGTGTGTTTGCGTGTGTGGGAAATTTTTACTGCAAGTCTGGCAGCTTAAACACGGTTTGAGTTCAGATCAGATAACTGTATTTCCATTCTTACATTTATAGCCTGCTTTATGTTGTACTGTAGTATGCTACAGATGTTTATTTCATCAGGGTCTCTGGAAAGCTAAAACCCCAAACCAGGTTTTGTATATTGGGCAAATGGAAATCTAATATTGTAATAAGATTAGATCATTTAAAATTATGTTGTAATCAATGTGAAAACAGTGCCAAAACAAAACATCTATTTCATTGTGAGAGCTGTAAGAGCTCCTTGCTCTGCTTTGAGGTTTTAAATTTTCATTAACGTTTTACAGTCACGGCTCGTGTTTAGTTTTATTATTTTTTTGTTTAAAGTAACACAATACTAACAACACATAAATAGGGAGATTTTTGGGCAGTGTGAAAATCTGAGATTATGACAGCCTATGTTATACACTGTAAAATGTATATGGACATATTCTTCATAGTCTTTTTAAAGAGTCTTCGGGTGATTGAAAGACAGGATTAGTAAATACAAGTACAGACAGAAAGGGATGAATGACACTAATATGGCTACATGTCAGTTTTACAAGTGGTATTTAGTGAGATTACATGTTTTAACCTCTTCTATCATCTGCATTACTTGTTATTAAACCTGTGGTTTATAAAATGTACATGAGAACATGAATGAAAAAAAAGAGGTATGACTCTTTATGAGAAAAGCTGAGCAACTCTAGAGGAACAGAGGCTACATTGAAGTCTGAAGCACTTTGAGTGGTCATTAAGAGCACAAAACCTTTATGTAAAGGCCAATCTGCAAGTGCCAGTCCAGTAACGTGGAAAGTTGGCATGCTCCAGCTCTCTCCAGCTTTGTGTATAAATGTTTCCACTTCACATCCTACCCACCAGATATATGCAGTCCTCTCTGGAAAACCTCATACATGGTCTTGGCGTCATCATGGTAATGAGTCAGCAGCTTGGAGGGGTCACCCATCATAGACCTGCGACCCCCATCTTCGTGCTGATGCACAGAGAAAGAGCGACAGACAAAGAAAACAGTGCAACACCATCAGTCATTTCTATGGCTTTTTCTTCCCTCTAAATTCTGAGGGTATAAGATCTAATTTTTCTCCCTTGTAAAAACACTGTCAAATAGATACCCGAGCGTGGAGGAGTTTAGGAAGAAATTTGTCTAACTTTTCCTCTAAGAGATAATCCATCTCTTTTGTCAGCTAACAAATGCCTATAAAAATATGTGAGCTGCTAAGCTTCCTCTGTGTTTAGACTGCAGACACATTCTGGATGACTAGAGCTCATTCCCATAAAGAAAACAATAGTAGATGCAAATTCCACTTTGTAAATGAGTCATTTAGCCTGAAAGGACTGAACAGATTAGGCAGCCAGGACTCAAGACACACTGTACACTACATGCTTGTACTGTGGCTTGTGTCACGTATAGGTATATATATATATATGTATATGAAAAAAGAGAAAACAAGCCTCTCGAGGTTTCACATTACACTACAACATGATGCTGCAGGGTAAGGCTGGTATTCGGAGGCCTGTGGTGCAAAGTATGGGTGAAAAACCTAGTGTTTGGTTTCACTGGTATGGTGGTTAGTTTAAACCAGTAAAAGGGTTTAAACTAAGGGCACAATTTCCCCTTAGCGCTTCAGTATTAACTAAAAGTCAAGTAGAAGTAGAATTTGTTGGTTGCTCTGTCTTTTAGCTCTCTATTTCCCAAATACAGGAAGTTGCGTAGTGTATGCTTGTGAAGGACTGTGTTTCAATCAAAACAATAAAAACCACACATCTGCTAAAAGCTACAGTACGAGAGTTTTTGGCATATTATGGAAACTGTTACAGTAACAAGGCATGAAAGGCTACTTTCGATGTTTGATTTTGCTTACATTTGTACTACTGTGGTTTCCATTACTGCCTGTTATTAGAAAAGAAGAGGAGGAGATCAGAAGGCCATCTGTCGTAACGAGCTTCAGATGCTTAGAATAACCTGACAGGTATAAGCTAGGGCAAAGAAAACTAAAATACTAGCCTTTATTGTTAGACACAAAGCCTAGTGTCGTCACTGGCTGCTAACAATTGAAGGTGACCTACATGAGTGCATTAAAACAAAACAAAAGAAAATCCACAGAGAGTACTGATCGACCCCATTTTACTGTGAAGGACTAGACTAACATGAAAAATATCTACTACTTGTGCCTGAATGTCCAAACATGTCTATGTTACTGAAAGCATTTGGGAATGCAAAACTTAACGCTTTTATGGACCTGTGAATATCTCACCGGCACTTCCTCAGACTGGTGCAGAAGGCTGCAGGGGGGTTTGATGGGACGGGGTCTGGTGGCTAACCAGTACGCCAGCACAGCTGTCAGAGCGCCGATGCCCACAAGCGTGGAGGTCGGCAGGGAGCGGAAGAACTGACCGAGCTCGTCCATCTCCGGTATCCTCAGGCCACTCATCATCTCCTGGGCCTGCATCTTCTCCATCAGGGTGGAACTCAGCTCTGAAGAAGGGACAAGGCAGTCTTTTACTAATGATTTCTTACAACGCCTTTCAAACCATTATTCATTTTTCTTAAACACAACTTGCTAAGGAGGAGGGTAAATCAATATTTTACTCAATGTTTGGTGGGATCGATTCCCCTGGAATCAAAAGTAATTTAAATCTATTTAGCTGAAATTATGATGTATACTTACCTACAAATCCTTGCTGGTCAATACATTAAGTAATAATTAAAGAAAAATAAGTATGAAGAAATAATTATATTGTAAGTAGTAGCGTAATAGTGTGTAACTTCTGGTATTTCACAGGAAAGGTATAATTATACTGTAACTTTAAGTAGTGTTTCACTTCCTGGAAGCATTTGCAGTTAAATATAATTACATGAAATTTTAGGTAAAACACAATGAGATTGCCTGTAATCCTAGAGGAATCATATATTATTATATGAGCCATATAATAAAGTGCTACTGATTGTTTTGTTTATATGACAAATCAGATTTGACAGGTGTATTGCTTTCAGATAATCACATTTTTGGGCACTAATCCTTGTTACTTGCCTGAAAAAGGCAAACAATACACTAACATGACCTCATATTTCTGTCTCAAGTCTCTTTCTTCTGCATCCTCATATTGATGTCCGCAGTTAACGCTGCTTATAGATAAACCGCCACTGACTGCAGTATCTACTTGTTAATATGTGCAAGCCTACTCTTTAGTTTTTTTTAAACCAAGGGATGGCACTTATGCTTTTTTTTTCATTGCATGTGAGGAAAACCCACATGTGCACTTTCCACACAGAATGTCTGTGCTTCAAGGAAAAAAGGAAGAAGGGTTAAAGCAGACAAAACCACTGTCTGGTAGCTGTTAGTAGTCTGCAGCAATAAGCATAAAAATTAAAGAGGTGTAAAATACTTAATCTTTCACTTCCACAGTCAAGCTGTGAAGCTAAATCTGAATTTTCTTTTAAAAAAATTGGTTTGTTTCTTCTTCTTATTCGTCTTCTCCATGTCTCTATGGTCTTTTTTAGAACATTAAAAGTATACTCTCAGGCTTAATGTGAGGTCAAATGCCAGTTTGTTAACGAATCTCTATATAATATCTATTCAGTTACCTAAAACCAAACAGGAGTATTTATTTTTCAGATTAAATCAAGGTCTTGTGAATCACAGCTTCTCAAACACGCGTGAAACTATACAAATTTTTATTGAGTGCTAGTTCTAGACTTTTTCATATTTCACATAACAGTTCACATTTCATGCCACTGAAAAGAAAGCCTTGCTCAGGATGTGATCATGTAAGCTCTTTAACAACTTCACATGTGAACCAGCTTCCTAAGATGAAGACTGAGACATTTAAAACACAACTAGAAAATTAATCCCTCCCACTAATTTCTCAGACTTGTTTCCATCACTTTATGACAGGTTTTTGTGGCTATACGTGGGCATATTTGACCTCGCTACTCCTTCACCGAAGCGAAATGACCTGAAACACTTAATTTATACTCAAAAGCTGGTGTTTGAGGGGTCTCACCCCCACATTTCTCATTTTTACTGTAAAAGAAGGCCAGGAGAGATTATCTATACTGATGACTAGAAAGGACAGCGGTTAAACCGTAGTGGAATAGTTGCATAGTCATACACACACACACACACACACATATCAAGAAATACATATTTTATCCAAGGGGGCGGCTGGCTGTAGTGCTGAGTGGGGAGGGGGTTTCCTTCCCTCCCCTAGGACATGAGTCAGAGACAGCACCATCTGATCTAATGAACTGTCGGGGCAGTGCTACAATTAACAGCCAATCAGACACTTCCTGTCTCGTCTCACCGTCTGTCTGTCTGTCTCTCACTCTCATGCATGTCTCTCTCCCGACATGCATGCACAGACACAAACACCAACAGACAATGAAGCTGGTAAGTATAAATACATCAGGTCGTGGGAACGCTGACTTCCTCATTCACCTGTCATTTTAGAGCGGAACCACTATTCTGTGCACTAAACTACTAAAGTGAGGCGGAATCACATGAACCCACATGATGCTTTAAAAACTTTCCAAAAATTAGCTGAATTTAGAAGACATAAAACAACTACCATCTTTTTCTATTTATCCAAAATAGTAAAAATACAAAGGGAGAAAAGTAAATAATGGGCTTATTGTATCCCCTGAATAGCCTGACTTGAGAGTGCATTTTAAAAACCTCGTCTACACTGGAGGGTACACAGTCCAGATTATGAAGCAATTAATCTTTTATCTATTTCTGCAAATTTAAACGTAAGAAAAAAAAAGTGTGAAGCAGCCAAATATCCACTTAGTGTTTGCATAATGCACATTTCCATTGGGTTACTAAATTCCCATCAAAGAGATATCATCTATAGGTGTTGCACCCGATGAGTCACGCTGGCTGCAATCATTTCAAAAGGCTGATGACGGAAAACAAAACTAACAGTCAAAATTTCAAAAGTAACACCTAATACCCGTTGTGAGTCTCCTCAACTGACAGTGTGTAAGTGTAAAATAGTCTTCAGCTGCTTAAAGCTTGATTAGCCTGGAAGATGGAGAAACAGGTGCTGCGTGTGTTAACGTAAAGAAACATGTGCACTGCTTCCTGCACTCATAAGTTTCTCTTACGAAGCTTTAATTCAAAATACACTTCATCCAGGGTCATGCATGCAGCTGTATTGCTACTCAAAGTTTAAATGATATACTTTACTGTCACAAAGTCATCACAAACTCGACCTTTTTAGTCTTGCTATATATGAATACATGCTCACAGATATTATTACAACCCCGTGACCACACTTTCACCCTACAGTATCATTTTTCAGTTGATACAACCGCAAAAACACACCGACACCCTGATGCTAACGGCAGTCAGTTGCTACAGTCATTTGTAAAGCCCCACTGACATATGACAACACGTTAAGATACAGTAAGCTGGTACTCATCACTTCCTCTGCTTTAATTCAGGCCTGTTGCGCAATGTCTTCATCTCTTCTGACACTGCCATCCCATTTTTATTTTTTATTTTTTTGGCTAGAGTCCTCTAAATTGAGTCCAGTTTCTGCTCACACAGAAACTATCACCTGTAAGTGAGAAACCGCAGCATCCCTCTCGTGTCTGAAAACAGTACCGGCCCTGTAATAACGCAGTTGTCCGTAGTTCTCTTTTTTCTGCCGCACTTCTCAGATATTTTCTCTCTTTCTGTTGGCCTTTTTTAAAATCTGAAATGTTCCAGTAATAATGAGGGGGAAATTAAAGCAGCTCAACTACCGGGAAAAGTTTAGCACAATAAGTAAAAGCTGCCACTTCATAATGGCTCTAAATCACACTGCACTGATTGCTCGCATTTGTGTGGATACTAAAGCAGTTAGATTGTCAGAGCTAATTCTATAATTAAATGTCCAGAGCCACTGAGCTGCCTGTTGTGTGCAGCTGGATTCAGTAAGACTGGATCTTAGTGAAGACGGTAAAAGTTGATTGAAAAATCAAGACAGACAGAAGATTTTAAAAGTTAAAAATCATTAGATATGGAGGTAAAATTATAAAACAAATACTTACATGTCAAAAAGAAAGAAGGTTTTTCTTTATGTTTGGGTAAAGATTAACCATTAGGGGAATATATTTTGGGAAATACTCTTATTTATCTTCTTCCTAAGAACTACATGTGCACACTGACACCATTCATATCTGTTAAGCATTACTCTGAGCTTCACTGGGGGGTGGGAAACAGACAGAAAAATGTAACTTATGTCTGCCAGCACCTCTAAATCACAAAGTACAGAGCCAAACATTTCATTATGAAACAGTCTGATTTCTTTCTTCTGTAATTTAAATGAAGGCTGGAAGTTTCAAGCTGGTCCAAATCTGGTTGAAATTTAATGAATGTTAAACAACATCTGGGGGACTGAGATGTGTCTGTTGTGTCTTGTTGACAGATTTTGAAACCAAAGTCCAGAAGACCTCCGTAAACATTTATAGACCGCCAAGGCAGTAATTAGATCAAACTGCGGCTGTATCACGAATGAATTGTTTTGTGTCCTGTGACTAATGTGGCTTGGCTGCAGCGAAGAGTCGCAGTGGATTGGTGGAGTGGCGTTTCCAAAGAGAGGCAGCGGAGGGGGAACAGCATTCGACCTGCTCTAAATATAGACAGACTTCATAACACACTGACACCACTGTGCAGCTAGCTGGAATAAAGGAGGCAGAAAAGAGAGAGTGGCTGGTTATAAAAGCATCACTGTGCAGATGTCGTCTTCTTCGGTCTCAGCTAACTGCAGGTTTCCCCAACTTTTTAAACAGTATATTTGCATAATGACTGAAACTAGCACCAGTGATGAATAATGGGCTGTGAGTTGAGTTTCTTGATCATTAATATGCAAATTGCCATGACCACTGATAAGCAATCACAGCCTTGTAAGATGGCGAAAGAAATACCCTTAGGCCTACTCTGCGATTCAGAGATGGTCTTTTCCCTTTTCATGTAAAAGCCCTCCTTGATTCCCTGCTCAAACCGGCGTTCCTCCCTGTCCAGGATGTGTACATCCTCATCATTGAAAGAGGGGTCACTGGCCTGTAGGTGTAGCCTGAGACTGAAGTAGTCACTTGGAAGAGCGAAGAAACACTTCTCCCACTACAAAATGCTACGTCCAGATGAACAGAATCAACTTTTTGGGATCAGTGATGCAGAAATACAGACGCACAGATACGCGCCGTCTCAATCTGGAGACAATAAAGAAGACTAGACAGAACTGGGAACACTGAGGGTGGGTGAATATCACTAAAAATATGACTTCATAAATCTAAAATTAACATTCTTTATCAGATTTCATTTTACTCTTCTACACATCAGATCTAAAAAGACTTACGATGAGGAAAAGTCTCGAGTTACAGGCTAGTTGGAGCTTAAAGAGGTGCAGTTCCATGTTAGTCCACTTAAACTAGAAGGCGCTTAAAGATTATCAAGGTTATTTTGTCTGGTGCAGGTTTAAAAATACTGTTAATAGCAAGATGAGTCAAGCAAGGATTTGAAAACAAGGGGGGTAGGCTACATCTGCAAATAATCCACATCTGCTTATCATTTACGGACACCCACTGTTGGCATCTGTTTACTGAGGCCACTCATGCAGACTTTAAGCAAAGCAACGAATGCTTTAGTACACACATGTTATCATGCCACGTCATCTTGTCCTCAAATAGCTCGACAGTTGCAGGTGACTCACAACCTGCCGGATATCTAATTGGCCTCAAGCAAAGATGCAAACATTTAATTGGCCATTGTTATTTCTTGCTTTATTATATGCTGCTCTCTTCTGTATATTCCTGTTTAACTGCCAATGAAAAAAAGTTCCAGTTTTCTCACAATATGAAAGAGACAATAAAAACAAAGTATAGCAGGACATCTTTAAAGCTGAAAACTGTCCTAAAAAAACTTTATTTGTAAGTTTTCATGACAATATCGGATAATTTAAAGTGATACCAGACTACAGAGCAACAGAAAAGGTTTGAGAGGCAGCAAGCGGTCTAACAAGTCCTTATACAACAAACTTGGGCAGCCAGTCATTCAGGAGGCTCCTTCAGTACATGCTGTCTTCTTCAGTTTTTATCCAGATAACAAGCAGCATCCTTCACTCCAGGTGAATTATTGGTACACTTTTCCAAATGGTGGAAGAGAAGCACTCTTCTGACAGCTACGAGGTCCAGAAGCATTTAATCTTAGTAGCAAAATTACATTTTAAAATAATTTTCCGTAGTTAAGATCAGGCTGTGCACTTTGGTTTGCATGATACTTTTATATAAAGGGTCAAGTCTTCGCTATAGGATGTCCTGTGGTAACCTCAATGAAACACCACCAAAGCACCTGCTCCCTACACACTTACACACATATAGACACACAAATAAACACATCCCCATACAAGCCATTAAGTTCCTCCCCGCTGCCTCCTACAAAGAGTGTTGCTTCAGCTGTCGTGACAGGAGAACAGCAGGTCAGCAGAGACCCCATCAGCAACAGCAGTGACCTTCAGCATCAGCATATGAACTCAAAGGCCTCTCTGTTTAATTTGTACAATGGCAAACACATTGCACCCTCAAAAACCCAAGGAAGTAAATGCAACTCTGTTGCATTTACAGCTCAGGCTGCTTGACAAGCATTGTCATTTGAATCTTACAGTTAGCAGGTTGCAAAAACCTTCATTCTCCTGAGCCACTGCAAGGGAAGTCTGTGGACAGATGTCTGCAATAAAATAGTGATAAGGGTTTATTGCAACTGAGATGCTGTAAAGCTATGGCTGAGCTTCCAACAGTCGTGGAGATAGCGTAGCTGTTTCTGAGTTTTATAATCGGGTAATACTGTATAACAAAAAGCTGAGCAAAGTGTCCCACTGCTGTAAATGGTTGCAGAGCTTATGATATACATGTGCCTTCTATTTTCTCTGGTTTTCTCAGCATTTTGTTGATGACTTCTTGGGATTTTCCATATGAAACAGATTCAATAACCATCAAGTGACCATATGTCATTTTTAAAACACAGGACTTCAGATCTGTACCAGTGATCGACCCTGCAATCTGACCTAAAGTGAGAAAGTGAGGCAAGCGCCCTAATTCATGAGGTAAAACAGATTGAATAGAGAGTGTGAAAAAATATGCTTGGAGGAAAAAGAAAATGAGTAGACATGAGCAGACATACACTTGGCTGCAAGCCTGACAGATGTGCACAGTCAGAAAACTGAAAGAAGATAACACTGACTGCAACGTATCTGTTACAAAACGTCTAGTGCACATGCTGCGCGTGAACAGCTGGGTTACAAAAATAAACATTGTAATTTTTCATACATATGTACTCACTTGGATATACTGAAGTACACATTTTTAAGCAAAAAAAAAAAAAATGAACAGAACTGCGATTCACTGATTTGAAGATGAATTACATGGAGCAAAGGGGATTCGCAACTGCAGCCTCCCTCGCATAGTTTCTTTAAAGAGTTCCCTTAAATAGAGACGGAAAACAGAAATGCGAAGGAGTTCTGCTGCTTTATTTAACCAGTTAGATTAGTGAAATTGCATGAAACGTTGGCTCCTTATCGTACCACCTCAGCCCCAGAGGTTCCTTCCCTTCCTGTCTCAGGAAGATTTCACTTAGCAAAGATTTTGGTGCAGGGGCACAGCAATCTATGCAGTGATCAGGGGAAGTGAATGGGTCAGTTAGACTTCCTTTGACCTCTGAGGCTTAAAGTGAAGGAAACACAACCCTTTGTCCTTAAGTCCCGCCCCATCGGCCCATCCGAGGGACATCACCAATGATTAGAGTCCAACCTGGTGAGATTACAACCTATTAGCACAGAGACAGATGACCAGCAGTAACCTCACTACAGTATTCTATTTAAAGACATCCTGCTCAGCTTTCTCTTATTCTTCAAATTCACCTCCTTCTCTTTGTAGTGTCACTCGCGTCAGTGCACGGTATCGCTCTTCTTGCTCATGCTTTTCTTTTTTTTTCTTTAAAATAAATAAATAAAAACAATTAATCAGTGCTTAATCATCCCAGAACACCACCTACCCTTGCTTAAAGTCACTCTCTTTTAGCCACTCATTCATATCTCTTTCTGCCCACACCTCATGACTTAAACCACAACTTTTTTCTGTCATGCTCAATAAGGAATACTTGCAGAGATGCTGTAATATCCGGTTCAGAAGAATGATCCTTTCCCCCACTCCTGCATCTCAGTCAAGGAGGGGTAGAGCAGGTATTGCTCATGCAAGAACATTTAAAGATATAAGGTGCAGAATAAATAAGTAATATGGATATACTGAGCAGAAGGGACTGGAATATACAACATATACAGAATATGTTAAAAAAATGCAGCACTGTAATAAAAAAGAGAAATATCGAGCAAACAAAGCAGGCAGCAGATCTAAAAGCAGATGTGGTCTAGTCAGCGGCACTTACAAAGGCGTCGGGGAAGCCAGGCAGCCGGTGAGGTGTGATGTGTGTCTGTGTAGGTGGGTGTGTGTGCAGGTGATGTGTGTCAAGGGGTACCGGGCGGATATCACATTGCCCGGTGCAAACTAGTGATTACCTTGCCGGTGCCAACAGCCAGATTAAGCTGAGGCAAGCAAGAGGAGGGAAGCGAGAAGCGTTTTGGCCTCGTTTGAGCCTGGCTGGCTTCCGTATCACACCACCCTCGACTCAACAGACGCTGCACACTCTCACCACACCCACCCACCCCTCCTCCCTGATGCTGTGTGTGTGTGTGTGTGTGTGTGTGTGTATGTGTGTCTCTCTTTCTGGCTCTCGCTGCCTAAACATGCAGACTCAACTTCTCCTTCAGTAAGTGGAAATGACACACACACACTGGCCTGGAATAGTGTCAAACAATACACACACGCGTACCCACCTATATGCAAAGAAACCCGTGCGCATTTAAACAAATCACACACACACACATCAACTGATGCTGCTCACAGTTTAATTTGACTATCAAAGTGAGAGAGAAAGCAGACTTTTAGATCTCAAGCTGGAGGGGTAGGATCATTAACAAGTCACTGTGTGTCTGTGTGTGTATATATATGATTTTTAAAAAATAGAGCAACACCCTTTAACTGAAACTTCTTCCAGAAAGATGAAAAACCCCCAAAACAACACTTTTGCAAAAGTGTTAACCACAGTGTACATGCATAGTGTTGTGTTTTTACAGCCTTATTTTACAGTCTGTGAACTCCAGGCAAAGACAACCACCTTCACTCCTTTTTAGAGAGGGTGTTCTCCTTGCACACATACAGTTTTAGAGGAACGAGGAAACATAGGTATATTCTAAAACATGTTCTAAATGGCTGTTATTTTGTTTAAGAACACTTTCTTACTGACCAGCATGCAGCTGTAGATGCTCACAAATTTTTTTTAAAGTCTTTAATCAGAAAGGGAGTTGATTCGTTTAAGGCTCATGACAGGCAATATCCAGTCAACAAAGATGGAGCATTTTAGAGTACGGTACAGTACTGCACCACTTAAAAAACAAATGTATATGAGAAAGAGGGAGGCAGACAGCTGCACAGCACTTAATACTGAACCATCACCCATCATCCCACAATATGTGGAAAAGTGTGCACAGACTGCTGAAACAGCAAAAATCCATGCTGACATATGGCCCTGAGAACACCCAGACTGCCTAATTTTATTATTACTGTCTTCGGGGATATGTACTTAAGGTGTTGCATTTGTTTAATATATCTTCTATGCACCACTTTAAGGTCATGCTTGTTAGCAAATTTCCATCCACCGCTCCAAATAAAATGACCTTTCCTGGAATTCACCTCACTTCTAGGATTCAGTGAAAGTGGTCAGTAACAAGCAGTTATTATTGCACAGCAGGAATTACGTAACCCTCAAGATTTGTCTTATAAGATTGCCCAGTCATGCAGTTCTTCTTTAATTAGAGGAATTTCATTTCAGCATTTTCACAGTGCAACTTCCTTCATGTTGTCGTTTCTAATTTAAGAGGCAAAAGATTCTCAGTGTGAATAAAAGAAAAAAAAGAGCATGATGATGTACTGGATAGTCATCCAATTACAAGTCAGCAGTCCCCTGGTGTGCACAAGGCTTGTGTTACGTTAAACAGAGGAGCTGCTCTGCTTGGATACTAAAACACCATTGGCTGTTTCTTGGCAAAGGGCGGGGTGAAACCGCCCCTATCTATTTAATTAAATATTAAGGGAGGAAAAAGAATAGGCTTACACCATGTGTAGGGCTGCACTAGCCGTTGATTAAAATGCATTATTTATTCTAAGGAGCAGCAGGGCGTTGGGATGTGGTGACAGGTGAGAGGTGCATTGAGTGCTCCCAGGGGATCTTTATTTTCAAGCGAACAATTCATTTCATCTTAAATTTGGATCACAGACTCCAAGTGATTGCGTACAAAGCACATTCAAACCTGTAACTGCAACATGGAATATTAATGCGCACCAGTCAAAACGCCAGCTGTTACCACATGTTCGTCGCTGCGGTGCGACCTGTTCTTTGGAGGATTAATAACCTCCGCCTATTTGCCATTAAACCTACCGAGCTGGCACATAATCTACCGCCACAATCCTTTAATAACAAACAAACAAACAGCCTTCACTACCTGCAGTTTCTTTCATCATATGAGAATCCCTCAGTTTTTAACATCACAGCTCGAAACTGATGTTTTTTTAAGTACTTTATTTATTTTGATATTATTTATTCGGATGTCAAGCAATGGTGTCTCTGCTCAGCTCCAACACCCCTAAGAATCGGTGCGTAAAACCAGGGTGGGGGTCGTGTTGGTGAAAGCGAGCACGCCGTGCCCGGTAGTTTGCCGGTAGGCCGCAGGATTTCAGCACTGCTCGCTTATGGACAGCTCCGTCCAATCAGCGGCAGCCACTTGAAGCGCGTCATCGATCTTCATCCTTCCTCATCCCCTCATCCTCCATCACGGAAGCATGGCGGACGACATCATGGGCGAAATGATGACTTTTAAAACCGGCTTTCTGCCCATCTGATGTGTTTGATATGAGATTATTGAAAGCGAGGTTGAAGTAGAGGCGCACAGCAGACGCGAGGGTGTGAATGGCCGGCTGTTGGGAGACGTGAGCTAACAGGGGGTGGGGTGGGGGTTTAAATGACGTGTGTCCGGGTTCTACGCACAATGTCATACGACCTTAGCGGCGGTCCAACCTTAAATGTACCCCTTTCATCTCTTCCAGCTTCCAGCCTTGTCTTTAATAGTTGGATTTAAGCACAAAGCACACACTTTTACATTAAAACCCTGATACCCGGAACAGCCGCGCGGACCCAGCCGCATGGCAACCAGTCGTCCATCCCACTCCATACCTGATTAGAGGTAGCTAATGCCCACCTGAATGCATCCCTCGATGATGTTGGCCTGTTAATCTCGGAGTTCTTGACCAGAAATCCGAGCCCTGCGCTTCCTTGGAGCTAGAGCCCGCTAGGGTAAAATGCTAACGCCTGCCCCCGGGCTGACTTAACACACGTGTAGCCTGAGAAAATGAAAAAATGTCACCCGCGTCCTGCGGTGCAGGCAAACCGCCAAATGCAGCAATGGATCGCGACTAAAGCTTCTTGCAGTGTCGTCTGTAAAAACTGAAATATTCAAGCACAGCCTCGGAAAAATAAAAAAGCCGGTAATGAATGAGACACGAATGCGCCTCGGCCCACTGCGCGGCAGGTGCATCCGCTTTTTTTCTTGGCCTCCAGCCCAGCGACGCTAAATCGTTCAAATGAATCAAAATGAGAAAGAGGCATTCACGACTCACCTAATATAATCCAGAGAGACCCAGAGACCAAAACGAATGCGAGCATGTCTTTCTCATTGAGTCAGCTGTCCCGGCGCAGGAGCGGTTCAGAACTGCAGCATCGACTGCAGCAAGTCGCCGACAATCTGGGAGATTAAGGAGGCAGAGAGGAGGGGGGGTTGACAATATAACTGAGACAGACCACAGTGGGGGAGCCGGGCAGGGGATGGCGATTTCCAGCAGCGTAAATTTCGCTTGAAAAAACTGAAAATGTTGACTGAGGAAATAAACCCCGACTCCCTATAGAAGCATCCTCGCTCTTAGTGGATTTCCCACCTTCACCCAGTTGGCTGCTGCGCAATGGCAGACTCCCCTGCTGAATATGAGGGGCTTGTAGGTCGTGCGGGAAGATCCGATCGACACCAAGGTTATTGGGGATGAACTATCCGTTCTCGCTGCATGCTCATACGCATTAAGTGGTCAGCTGCTTCTCTCATTTGTCGCAAAATAACTACGCAAGTGTCTAAAGCTGCATCTGCATGATGCATTTCGGTCATTCACATTTTTTAATTTCCCGATTAAATAAATTCAGCTAAAGCTTATATCTTTTTTCTCCCAGTGTTTATTTATTTATTTATTTTATATATTGATTTATTTCTAGGGGGGTATCATTTGGTACATCACGCCATCCCTGCAGCTGAGCACAGCTTTGACACAGAGTAACTTTGCATCAGGATCACGTGGTCCAAATAAGACACTCCCATTGAACTAAAGTAACCTTGAGAAAGGGCTGACAAAGAGATGATCAGACAGAGCGACAGAGAGAGACAGAGAGGGCACTTCTCGTGCTCTTTAAAATAATCGAATTGCTATCTTAAGCATCTTCATATGTAACTACACCACAGATTATTTTTGGAGGCTCTTACTTTTATTTGACCTTTTCTTTGTGTGTTTAGTTAAAACTGAAACCCTCATAAGTGTCTCTGGTAACATAGTGGCCTAAATGCTATTAATTCATCTTCACACATAACTCCTCAGTGAGCAGGCTGGTCACCACTGGAGTGACCAACAGGCTTATGGTGTTGCCATCATGTGACTGACCTTATTAAATGGGTCACTCCTCTCGACCAGTAATCTGTCACTCCCAGCAATGCCACCTTCTCCTTTTCTCTTCCTCCTGCGAAGAAGACACTGATGAGGCAAAGAGCAGGCGAGCCTTCAGAGAGAAAATTAGCCGGGTCCATTTATTCAAAGTGGATGAATGAACAAGCAGACCCACAAACAGAGGATGAAATCAAATTTAAGACTGTGAATGTCTTTTTAATCTCAGTGTGGTCTGTAAAAACTAATCATGTCACCTGTGGTGTGTCAGCTGCACGACACGAGGAGGACGAATGGAGTTTTTGGTGAGGTCACTGGAATTGAGTTTATTTATTTTGCAATGGGATCAAAGTACACGTATGAGGAAAAAATAAGGGAAAAAACAGTTCAGTAGCTAAAAGATATCACTGCAAAATCATCAAAAGTTAGCATATACTATTATGGAATATAATTATATTATACTTACAGAAACATGGGGTGTACAAATATGTAGCCATGAAAATTGTATTTCTATTATTTATTTTCATAAATGTCAAAAGTTTTAATTTGAAATTTGGATAGACAGGAAACGGGAAGTGTAGAAAACAGTGGGAAAAGCATGGCTACACCTTTTAGGCAATTTATGTTAAATGCAAAACAATCCTTCAGATGAGTCCTTCAGAAAGCAAAGGCTGTAAGTTCTATCAGTACCTTGTATGTCCAGAAATTAATAATAGTGTGTTTTGTGACATTTTTAGCCTGTAAGCTAATGATACAAGTGTATGTTTACCCGTTGCTAGCTTGTTGTCCGTTATATTAATACCAGATTGCATATCTATAGGATACTGATTTTGTATTCTACTGTGTTATTGGATAACTATACTTATGTGCAGATAATATGATAGTCTATTAAGAGTTGTTTTATATGTCTTTCTAGTTTCACTCCAGTTCATTGATGTCAATTCATTATGTCATGTCATTAAAGGATCAAACACGCTCTCTTTCCTGGCTCTTGAAAAGGAGTTTGTCTGGCTGTTTATTAATGTTCACGCTCAAGGAGTTCAACACATAGGGAGAACAGTACATGGGGTGATTAGTAAGGAGTCAGAGGGAATAAAAAGCCGATATAGAGAGGGGAAAAGGCTCTCTAAAGGAATAGAAATCTTTATTTTAAGATTTAAAAAATCTTTCAGCCTCTCGTTCCATTATAGGCACATATTTAACTTTACAGCAATAAAGTTAATAACTCCCTTTATTATTCTGCTGCGCTTTTAATCATCTGTTGCTTTATCAATAAGAGCAGAGGTGAACGTGTTTCTGCTGAATGACCAGATGGGATACTTTTATGTCATGTAATCAAGTGGAATTATAGAGTTTATGGATATTATTTCCTTTTATTGATACAACTGAGTCTGATGGGCCTGCATGCATTCATATTATTTCGTATCTTTTATTATCCTTCATCAGTCAGACAATTATTATTATTATTAGTAGCAGTATACAAGTTTACACAAAGCAACCAGCAGAATTGCCCAGATGCAGAATGGGGCAAAGATCATGGATGCTGGGATAGATAAACCAGAAATGATGTAAGTGGAGGGATAAATTAGGGGTGGGGGTGGGGCGGAGATCTTTTATGGCTCCAGAAGAAAACACACCAGAAGAAACCCTTGTTGGCAACCACACAGAGGTAAGATGTTTCTTGTAGTTGGTCACCAGGTTTGCACACATCTCAGGAGAGATTTTGGCCCACTTCTTTTCTTCTTGGCTGTGGCCTGCAGACTTCTGTCAGATTTGCAGGTGTTAACTGGCAAACTCATGTTGAGCAGGGTGACCTTGGAGTCACAGCTGCCTTCAGATCATTAGCATATCCCTGTAGTTTTGGACATCTTTCTCATTGTCATGCTCACCCCATGAAGCAAGACCTTGCATGGATCTCCGGACTGATAGTCATTTTATATTTCTTCCTTTTCCAAATGATCACAACAAGAATCTTGGCATCTTGTCATCAAGCTTCTTGTTGAGCCCGTCATTCTGTCTCTCCATTAAAATGAAACTATTATAAAATTTAGACTGTTCTGTTTTTCCTTTTTGGAAATGAGAAAACGTAAAAATTCCACAGGGATTCAGATAATTATTGCCCCCCCATGTGACTCTTCATGAGTTGGCTTTGGAACCATATTTTGATGACACACACATAAATGGATGCATACAATGTAAAAACAATAATAGTCAACTGTAATGGGTAGAAAATGAGGCATAATGCAGGATAAAACATGGCTTATTTCCATAATGGTACCTTATTGTTTTAGGGTTTTAGGCTTGGGAATGTTACATATTCTTTTTATATTTTAAATAATCTTATCATTCTAACTTTCTCTATGACCGTAATTTTTAGACTATAAAGCGCACTTAAAATCCTTTAATTTTTTTTAATCAAAAATTGACAGTACACCTTATAACCCTGAGCTGCTTATGTATAAATTCTAGTTGTGTTTACTGACGTCAAACCGATTTTATGTGGTACACGGTGCTCAAAAATCTATCAAAAAATGTTTTAGTATGACTTTGGTAAGCTAGGAAAGCGCACCGCTTGATGGATTGTTGGCGCATTAAGGCTACCACAGTCAGGAGCTTCGCAGAGTAATCTGGGTCCAAAACTCCGTCCGCTTCAGGTCCCAAAGTCAAGCGAACACTGCGGCATCACTGAGAGTTAAAAACTGTCTAAATTCTTTCATCTTTAATAAAATGATCAGTTTTGCTGCTTTACCAGGTGTAACTATGAAGTTTAACATCCAGGCATCCATGAAAACAGAATTTATTAAATTTAACAGAGTTAGAAGTTAGCAGGAAGTTAGCTCGCTAGTTTCCACCTAAGTATGATATAGCATGTTCTGACTGAGAGATTTGTGAAAAAATTAAAACGTACAGCTCTGCTATCACTTCCAACATAAATGAAGACAGAAAACTAAACAGCAGTGATGTTTGTAGGGTTACTGAAGTTGGGCTAGCTGGTATATATTAATGTGCTATGTGATCGCTAGCAACACAGCTATGTTAGCATAACAAACACAGTGAAGCTGGAAGATGAACCCTAACCCTTTTCCACTCGATAAAAGTTAACACGAGAGTTCCCGATGGTACAAATGCAATCACATGGCAGGATGCTGTAAACAAACCAAACTTCAGTCAGTAGAGCAACTGAGATAATCCATCCACAATAGGAGGTTAGTCATTAATATACTGCAACAACATGGGAATAGAGCAGCTGTGAGAGAATTTAATATTAATGAATCGATGGTACAGAAGTGGAGGAAGCAAGAAGAATGAGTTGAGTAAAATCAGACTTTTCTGACTGTTTTTTTTCACTTAATGCGCCTTATAATCTGGTGCGCCTTATGCATGAAAACAGACTCGTTCATCGACGGTGTGCCTTATGGTCCGAAAAATACAGTAAGTGTCACTATATTTAAGAACACAGCACATGAGACAAAAAGTCCTTAAATTTGAGAAGCTGATAAGTTAGAAAATGTTTGCACTTTTGCTTAAATAATGAAGGAAATGAGCCTACTTATTCATTTTTTGCTAATGGTGGCAATCAGCTAATGAGGTATTTGGTTGGTCCTTTTACTTTAAGAATGTTTCTTCTTCTTCTTTTATCCTCTTCACAGTAGCTTTAAAAACACTTTTGCCTACTTAAATTTTTAATATTTTAAAATGGAGTATCTATTTTTTGTGCACAACATAACCTAAAATTCTTTACAATTCAGTGGGAAGTAACAGCTTCAACTGGTAGGTTCTTTTCAGATAAATGTTAGCATAACAAAAACCATTATTCACTTCAGTTTTATCTATATAGCACCATTTGCCAAAAAAAGTTGCCTCAAGATGCTTTATAAAGAGGCAAAGACCCTAAAATATTACAGAGATAAATGGCCTGTATTTATATAGCGCTTTACTAGTCCCTAAGGACCCCAAAGCGCTTTACATATCCAGTCATCCACCCATTCACACACACACTGGTGATGGCAAGCTACACTGTAGCCACAGCCACCCTGGGGCGCACTGACAGAGGCGAGGCTGCCGAACACTGGCGCCACCGGGCCCTCTGACCACCACCAGTAGGCAACGGGTGAAGTGTCTTGCCCAAGGACACAACGACCGACACTGTCCAAGCCGGGGCTCGAACTGGCAACCTTCCAATTACAAGGCGAACTCCCAACTCTTGAGCCACAATCGCCCCACAAGAGAACCCCAATATCCAGACGTTCCCCTATGAGCAATCACTTGGTGACAGTGGGAAGGAAAAGCTCCCTTTAAACAGGAGAAAACCTTCAGTTGAACCAGGCTTAGTAAATGGCAATCACCTGTCACAAACGGCTGGATTGAGGGGAATAAGAAGAGAGAGTATGAACTCAACTGTGGGAGCAAGAAGAGAAGAGAAGATTTAATTACATGCAGTGGTGGCATAAAAACACATGAGCAGTGAAAAGAGATGAGAGGAGAATTGCTCAGTGCATCACTGGAAGTTCCCCAGCAGTCTGAGCATTTAGCCACATAACTAATGGATAGTTCAGGGTCACCTGATTCAGCCCCAACCAGAAGCTTTAAAATAAAAGAGTTTTATTCATAAAAGCAGACAGGGTGGCTGCCTCCCAATTCTGGACTGAATTCTGGAGTTTACAGGGAGTCAATGGTAAAAAGCTAATATGGGAGACAGATGATCTCCCTTTCTGCCAGTACGCTCTGTGATTCATGCTTTGGATTAACTGAAGGCTTTCGAGGGATAATTCAGAAAAGAAATAATGAATGCATGAACTAACTTGTCAGCGCTACTCTAAGGCAGGACATTCTAATTTTGGCAATACCATTCAGAAAGAAATGAAGAAGAATGAAGGAAGTCCTACATATTTGTTTGCACATTGAACAACATATCGTGATCAAAATTGGCTCCAAGGTTCCTCACAGTGCTGCTGGAGGCCAAGGCCATGCCATCCAGAGAAAGCATCTGGCTAGAAAACACGTTTCTATGTTTTTTACGGCTAACCTGAGCTTTATCACAATCAAGAGAACAGAATTATCAGCATTGAATGCTGCACTGGGGTCTAGCGGTACAAGCACAGAGACAAGTACAATGTTAGACACCAAAATAATATTATTACTGTCAATAAAAACCTCTAAATCTTGAGTGAAACTCTTCTAATAAACCATTGCTCTGCAAGTGATTTTAGAAACTAAAGGAAGGTTGGAAACAATGGACAAGGAGGGGCAAGCGGTCTAGGCAGGGTGGCACATACCTCTTCTGTGACGTATATGTGAAAATCACCGAAATGTAAATGAAGCAGGGCTGATTTTAGGATCAGAGCTTTGGGGGTGCTGAGCACCCAGAGAGCTGCCCAGCCAGGCAACATAAACTTTACTCGTCACAATGAGACTTCTTCCCTGTTTCTGTCAGTCCCTGCATCCTTAAATGTCTCCAGTTGTCCTGAGTTCCCTCTGAGTGTCTCCTTAGTGCATTTAAACCTGTCCTCATTGTCTGTTGTCTTCATCTCCGTTATTAGTCATCATAATTTTACCATCTCTGTGCAAGTCTGTAAATTTCTTTATTAAATCATAAGATTCTTAAATTCATCAAGTCTCTCTGTGCCTGGGTCCTCGTCACAAAACATGACATCATTGTTTTGTACATTTTAACACAATTGAATCCCCACATTTGTGAAAGAAAAGCAAAACACTTTTTTAAAGTCTGTAACAAAACCATCAAATCAGATAAAGGTTATTTAAATGCTGCAAATGAAGAATGGATTGGATTAAAAAAATACATATCCTAACCTTAATTACTGGGGGAAAATGATGCTCATAGTAAATGAGAAGTAAACTGAGTGTATTTTTTGGACAGAGGTTCACTTTTAATGTGTATGTATAATACAGTACAGATATATAAAAATACACTCCAACTTTGCCTATGGTACAATGTATACAATGTATGAAAAGATCTTTACTGCAGATACTACTATGGCTCTGCAGATTTTTTTCTTTTATTTTAACCTATGTCGCCTCACCTTGAAGTTGGCAAATCTGTCTATCACTTTTGGTGGTCAACTCTCTGAAGCAGTTTAACAGTTTCTGTTGTGCCTGTCACTATTCCCTGTCTGTTTTCTTACCTGGTTCTTCCTGACCTTGTACTTTCTCCTCACATTCCCCTCTTTCCTCCTCTCTCCCTCTTTGGACTGACAATCACAATAGATGGTATTCAATTAGATGAAAAAATTACATTGATATGAAAAAAAAATATTATTAAGATCACTAATAAAAAAAGTCCTTTCTCAGTGTACTTTCAACCAAAAGGCAAATAACCAAACCACATGTACATCTAATAAAAGATATAAATATTGAAACACTGATCCAACATTATCCTTTATTGACGGATCATTTGTTCTTACATTTGTACCTGAATGTGGCTCCTGGGCTTAATATCGGCACATGCACATATGACAAAATGACCAGCTTCTCTCATTCCATTTCAAACAGGACAGTGGCAACAACAGCAGGCTACGGACAATTATAAGTTTTAGATTTTAAATAGGCTGTATAAATTTCAATGGGAGCAACAGGGCGGTCAAATGTTGCTGATTTTACTACAGAGCAGGACGGATTGTAGGGTAGCAAATATCATCAGAAAACACATTTTCAGAGGCGAGCTGGAACAAACCATTTTTCTTTTTTGGGGGGGGGGGGGGGGTATCTATACTTTTGTTGTTAAAATGTTACGTCTCAACCAAGTACTGTATGCTTTTTACATTTTCAGTAGTGTGTCACACAAACAGCAAATATTGTCAGAAAAGTAAGAAATCTTTGGGGGTGCTTTGATTCATTTTGATTTTAGCCCATTACCAAAAATGGGCTAAAATCGCCCCTGAAATGAAGTAAACAAAATATCCACAAAAACACTTTAAAACTGTTTATTGTATCTCTTCAAAGAAAACAAAGGCTATAAGAGCCTTTTGGACAAACCAGCAATTAATTTTTATCAGTATTATTTACCAGTAAGAGTTTGGAGGGGGGGCTCTCTACAGCAGGGGGGTAGTTGCCCCCCCTTGGCCCCCTATAGATCCGCCCCTGGTTGGAAATCAGTCTGGAGTTGGCTATGATAGTTGAATTAAGTAAAGAATTTTAAAGCAATGGTTTATTTACAGCCACTTTAAAAACCTGTGGTACATAACCTATACAGAAGATTATCACATAGAATACACTGCAAAAAAAAAAAAAAAAAAAAAAGAAGTCTAGTGGGGCTCCCCTGTCATGTTTCTGAAAATGATCAAGTTCAGATAAAAGCAGCTCAACATGAGAGTTGCCTCCCAACACAATTTCTAAAAATGTTTAGTTCATGTAACTGTTGGAGGCCCTGAAAGGCAAAACGTTTGACTATTTCACAAAAAGGGAAGGAGTAAAGTCTGAACAATGAATCCAGTGTGTCGCTAAAGACAGCTTTTCTTTCTTCCTGTCATATGACTCACGGCCCTCAAATTTTGAAACATTTTAGGATGACTTGATATCAAAAATAGGAATTCCTAGGAATTTACAGAATATACAACATTTGAAGCAGTAATATTGGGGACACCTTTGAAAGTACACTGTATTGGCAACAGAGCAAAGGCTCCGAGTACTGCTTGCATCACTTCTTATTCATTGATTTATTTTTATACTTAAACTATAATTTGAAATTCCAAATCAACTGTTGAATGCCTACAAAGTCTGATGTAACATGTTTCTTTCAAGCAGTACAGCGACTGGCCTGATGGGGGTGCTAAACTCTATAAAGCTCCACTGTGTGAAACAGATTCAGGAGGCCTGTTTGGGTGAAACTTGAGTAGTTGACCTGAGGGCTGAGTTTTAGGCTGATCTTGGAAAGCCAACATGCTTCCTCATGTCTGCTGGTATAGAAACTCATCCTCCCTTACCAAATAGTGGCAAGATATCTTTATATTATTTTTCTCCCCCACTTTAATTGCCTTCTATTATATACCTATAATACTTTAATTTGCAGGTGCTAAGTAAAGTATACAGGTGTTATCCCACTAAAAAGAACTGCGATCTGCATGTCCTTTGGAAGGTGACAATTGGGAGTAGTTGACATGAAGATTACTCATGTGAGAAAAGAAGCAGAAGAAAACAATCACCTGAGACAGAACAGTCTTCACAGTTAAGTCTTTTGACTGCAGTCAAAAGACAAGCAAACTGGATTTGCCGGTGAAACAAACACAATTATAAAAGCTGAAGAAAAACTTGCACCTTCAGTTTAACGTTTTGGCTAAAGTTGAAGGAAGGCTTTGAATCGCTCCAGTGTAGGTAAGCTGTCAAAAGGTGAGTCTAAGGCGAGATTGGTGACTAGAGCCTTAAATTAAATTTTCTTGCTGCATGTAGGTGACCTTAATGTCCAGACTAGCTCGGGGTAAGCACAGAGTGCAATAGATTTTAGAGGAATTTGGTCAGTTGGGAGTGAAATCACATTGGATGCAGTTTGAAACAGACAGTCAAGTGTTTTAATCAGTCACTGGTGTTCGCTGAAAGCCTGTTTCAGAATTAAGGTGAGGTATAGGGGCTAGGTTGATGAACCAGGTAACTGTCATGTTGTAGTTATGTATTTTCAGGTATAATGGATTTTAAATAAGAACACACACACACACACACATATATATATGCGGGTTAGAAAAATTGGTTCACATCAATTGCATAATAACGCTGCACAATTTTAAAGATCCTTAAAAACATAACATTATTATTTTTTTTAAATTTGTTTTTAAAGTGATTCTCTTAACTAAACTATGATGATGCTGGAGCTGGTTTTGTTTCATGCCAGCTGCAGTGAATTCCTATAATTCACCTGTTTCTTTGCACACTGGCACACAGGCTGCCTGCCAAAAAAGAAAGAAGAAGAATCGGTGGGAAAAACGGGATGACTTTCCCTTTTCCAATCCAGATCTCTGTATTCGTTTGGGAAATCCCACAGACCCCCGCTACCGGTGAAAACTCCGCGGGAAAAACTCCCTGCAATTCCCTCGCGGGTACGCGCAGGCGAGCGTCACGTAAAGCATGCGCGAGCACGCGAACTCGCCACACCACACGGGAAGCCCCTAAATAGACAGATACATTATCTGAGACAAAGCTTCATGTGTGGGGTTTCCCAATTTTCCTCCAAGTGAACTCACCCCGTTACATAAAAAGACCTGCGGGTGCAGTTACGCTATCAGGTGCAGTTACGCTATTTTTAAGCACCGAAATTCAGGATACAGGTTACTAATGGTCATATTTCTATTCACTCTGCCAAATTTCCCTCCAAGTGAACTCACACGATTATAACTACAATGACCTTCAGCGTGTATTTGATGCAATCAAGCTAAGAGACTGAGTCGATATTTACGACACACGATATGAATGATTGCCATATTTCTATTCACCCCCGCAGTTTTGTGCCCGTTGTTTCATTACGTTGAATTTCGCGAATGCTTGATATTGCTGCGAGCGCGCGCCCATGCAGGATGTGTTGTGTAAAACGCTCCGCAGGTCCTGTATTTGCAGATAAACAGCTGCTGCTGCTTCCGCATCGTCCGATGCCGCTCTCTTTTCCCGCTGTCAAGGCAGTACAAGAGTTCAGTCTGCATGACCCATATCCATGCGCCCAGCAAGCCGGTATCACACTGCCCCCAGCGGCCATTGAAAATTGCTACACCATTTCTTGTAAATGCCTGAATTCTCAGGCAGGTCGCTGTTTATACTAAAGGGTTGGTCCCATGCACATGTTTGTCATGCCAGACTGTGGGGGAGACTTTTGGCTTGTGGAAGACGAATGCGTGCGCGCGTGCTTTGGAAATGAATGCACGCGCTCTCAGACTTTAATAGTGTTAACTTTGCACAACCTCCAAAGCAAAATTATTATAAGAATGCGTTATTATGATCACTATAATCGAAATACGGTGCATAACAGGTTGCGATAATATAACAAGTCGGCTGTTAGGGTTTAATGTCAAATCTTAATGTGAGTTAAATATAATTTGCCACTTGCAAATATTTGCACTATTTGCACAAAGCACTATCTGTAAGGTGAATAGCTTACAAAGGAGGGAGCGGGGAAAGAAACTCGAGTGACACATGAGTTGGGTCATTTAGTTTGATGATCTAGTCTACGTGCAGCAATCAACTGTATTCCACGCGTGTTGTTTTTTAACTTCCTTCTAGCTCTCAACAGCGTGATTTCTCGGAAATCCTTTGCTACTTGCTGAAGCAAAGGATCACAGCGCATGCTCCAAACACACTGTAAAAAAGGTCAGTCCTATTATAAGAGGACTTTCAGTCAATTCAATAATAAACCTTCAAATTGTATTTTTTTTAGTTATAACAGGGTGGTAATGCGCAAATATGCAGATATGACATTAATAAAGTAGCTACTGTAAACAACTACAAGGTTATCGTCAAATAACCAATACATTTTCAAAGGCTTGATAAACACACCTCTCACTTTTTTTTTTTTACTGAGGACATTTTTTATAGCACCAAGCCTCCTGCCGGGGAATACCCGCCACTGGAGTGGCTGTGTATAAATTCTGCACACGAAGCTGTCGGTACTCACTTGTACTCAGAAAACGTTTACAAGTGGAACACTTAAAGACGAGAAGAAGCTTTTCTTAAACCAACGGGATTATTGTTGCATTTTTTTCCTCCTGGAATCACAAAGCAAATTAATCTGTAAGTATAGTGATATCAATTTAACATCCCTGCTCTATTTTTAAAAGCTAAATGATGTTATTGGGATGATTTCTTTGAAAGAAATATGATCTATTATTACTTTAGGAGTCTGTCTTTCTCTCACGCTGTGTGTTTGAGAATGAACATTGAATTAAATAACATGCAAATAGATGCAAAGTTTTTAATGCACATTTCAAACTCGAATTTTTTAATTCTGTGACATTTTTGCCAAGCCTGTGTTGAGTTGCGCTCGTTTGCTCTAAGGAATTAAGAAACCTTTTTTAGGGGGGGGGGAATATTCGCTTACCATTCTAGATTTTTAAACTTTTGCGCTACAGGATTAATAAAAATAACTGCATAACTGCATGAGTTATTTTTAGTTATTTTTTCTTCTTGTTCCTTCCAACCTTTCTAAACTAACGTTGACTCCTACACGTAAACACCTCCCTGAGCGCGCTGATTGCCCTGGCCATGAACTCTTCTGTCCCGCGCAGCAAAGAAGCAGTAGTAAATCTAAGCCGGGGCTGAGATGCGGGAGTTTATTTCCTTTTACCGCTGCGCTTCACACGCTGCATTACAGCATTTCTCTAAACTTTCTTCTGCTGCTGCATTTTTTTAGGCAAACATGCCAGTGTCAAGGATGAGAATGAGGCCATGGCTGGAGAAGATGATCGAATCCAATACAGTTTGGGGTCTGGCTTGGATTGACAAGGTGAGAAGCTTTCTTATCCTATTATAATACAGTGAACTGGTTCATGTAAATAGGAACTGCCTGCAAATAAGTAATGATAATTCAGAGTACAGGAATAGATATTTGGAAATCTATTTGTTGTACTCCCCATGAGACAGGGAAGTGATTTCTGCAAAGCTGCACATGTTTTTATTGATGCTGAGTTGTCCCCTTGCTGTGCATACAGTATTAGCGTGTTACAAACATTGACCTGGTTTGAAGCACTAGCTTGGGATGGGTCTTAGTGTTGCAGTGTTACTTTGAGGCGTGCTATAGTTAAAGCCACTTCACAGCTATGCCTGTGGCACTTCAAACAGGTGAAAATAGGCACGATGAGGTAGCTGAACGGAAGCTTGGTTTCTGCTTGGGAGATAACACATTACATTCTCTCAGTAAGCGCAATTACCCACGATCCAACTTAATATATATAAAAAATTTTATATTTCCCAGGAGAAAACAATGTTTTCCATCCCCTGGAAGCATGCAGCTCGACATGGCTGGGAGGTGGACAAAGATGCATGTCTGTTCAAAGAGTGGGCCAAACACACAGGTGAGAAAGTCTGAATAAGCCTGCCACCTGTTCAGAACAACTCTTCTTTACAGGATGAGGAAGTGTACTAAACTAGCATGTGCCAATGCATTTTACAGGGAAATATTCAGAGGGCCAAGTTTGTGACCCCAAGACATGGAAAGCCAACTTCCGCTGTGCAATGAACTCACTGCCTGACATTGAGGAGGTGAAAGACAAAAGCATTAACAAAGGCCACCAAGCTATGCGCGTCTTCAGGATGCTGCCTGCTAGTCAAAAATCTAAAGGTGAGAAAACTGACAGGAAATGAACGTTTGTTCTTTTTGGCGAATTAACATTGCGCTCAGTATCTTCAATTCATGTGCTCTACAGTCTCAGTGGTAAAGAAAGTAAGTGACCAAAATGTTTTTCTTTCCTCTGCACAGATAAACGGACTAAATCAAGGGAATCGAAGGGAAGGAAGAAGGTAAATGCTATCACTGTTACTATAGCTCTAGTGACACTTGTTTTTAAATAGCATACTCAAAATATTCCTCATTTACACTGATCTAGATACTGAATGTATAGCTTTGTAAAATAATGCTACTTCGTAGCTGTGCAGGAAACAGACATACACATATGGATTTGAATGTCTCGATTTTCATTTCAAACATCTCACTTAATTTCTCTTTGATTTGTTCTTGCAGAATTCAGTGGTTAAGATGGAAGAGAGGGAAGACAGCTACAGTGACACTCAGTCTCCCATCCCTGCACTGGTGCCAGAAAGCACACAAGAAAACAGAGTTGACAGCACAGTGCAGACAGAACAGCCAGGTGAGCAAGTTTGAAAAATCTGTACCGAAAATGTTCAGATAAACAGTGTGTTTGAATCTAAAAGTCAAAGTGTACTCAATACGTTTGTTTGCCATTTTTGCAGATTACTTCTTTCCAACTGAGGTTCCTGATTGGTCTTCAACAGTTGAGATTGGCCCTGATTCCTTCATCAACAGATTTCAGGTTTCACCTGATCACAGCTCTGGTAAGACAACAACACATAGCTCATACTTGCTAGTAAATGACTTTGGCTTAGCTTGGAATAATTCAACTTAAATAGAAACTTAAATACTCATGTTCCTTTCTGTTTTTCTCCCCTTCTCATCGCTGTGATCGTGCAGACTACGACTGTCCAGAAGATATTATTGAGGTAAGCATAACCTACAGGTCTTACCCTAGTTAGAAAGCAACATTTCATTGACAGGAATACCCATGTTTGTCTTATTCTGCTTGGTTTGGCTCATGCAATAATACCCAAAACACTAATAAGCATGTTTTGTGTTGAAAAACTAGTTGGGCCAAATATAGCCATACTCAATCCAGTGTTACTCTTTCAGATTTGCAGAAAACTGGAGAAAGAAACTTCACACTGGATGACAACAAGCAGTTTAGACGACAAGGGGTTCCTGTGCAATGAACCATGCACCAGTCCAGGGAGCCAGTGGAGTGAGTCTTCATCAGGTAAATGTTGCTAGTTGGAAGCTGTCATGTAGCTGCTGCTTAAACACCACAGTCCATGCCAGCAATTTAAGAATTTAATTGTAGAATTTAGTCAACATCAATGAATATGGTTAGATTTTGTTGTATATTACATTAGCAATCAAAATAATGCTATCAGTTTTAAGTCACATGACTTGGTTTAACTGACCTTGGATTTCGCTCTTTGTTTTGCAGTCGACGATGTAGACGACACACGGCCACAGTACACAACTCTTGCAGACATCCCAAATTCCACAGATGAATTCTGGAACAGCTTTTGCCAACAGATCCCACTTTTGCTTTAAAAAAGTAAAGGACATGACAGGACAATTCTTTTACACTGGACTTTTAAGAAGCTCCTGAAATCTTCTCCCATCAGAGCTCACCTCTCAGCTAAATCATTCCTTCGCTAGGACACCATCCCACCATCCGGACTTCTACTGTGTGTTTGATGTTTGGAAGCAGTTTGCAGAGCCACCCTCATCGCTCTCATCCCATATGTGAAGTTGTGAACAGAAGTTATAAAGCGCACTGCTGTGTAAAAGGAATTCACATGCTCAACATTGTTTATAGTTTTGGCTGGTTCAAGGCACCATGCTGCTCGTTTTTTTCTCTGTTAAGCTCAGGCATGGTAATTCCATTATCTTAAACAACCTCTGACAATTACAAGATAGTTGTCATTAACCTCATCTTGCAGATATGCTCGCACTCAGTGCTTGTGAAAGTTAGTTAATGTACAGTGTAAAAAAAATCACATATTTTTTTTCTTTGTTTTTCCGTTATATGTACCAGTGAATTATATGCATCTTTACATCTTGTCGACAAACAGCCCAACAACAGGTGAAAGCTTTTCTATATTGTAAATAGTAATGTGTGCGTGTGTTTTTTTAATAAAATAAACAAAATATGAAACATATAAAAGAATTTTTGTTTTTTCATTCCTATAGCAAGTGGTTTTAAATGGTCTCCTGTTATGAAACTGATCATTTGTAGGTCATGTTTGTGTAAAAAAACATCTATTTGTAACATCTCTTTGAGCAAGTTAATAAACTTAAATTAGAACTAGCAACAATAAACTCTAAAATATTTTGAAGAATTCTAATCACGCTGGTCTAAATGATCACAGCATGCAGTTAATGATGTATTTCTGCAATTTAAATCATTGAGCCTCAAGAGCAGAAAAAAAAGTTGTGGTATGTGGTACTGTGAATAGTTGCATCAGTTTTTTTTCTTCCTCATCTCGGGTTCCCCCGATAATCCCCAGACAGTTTGAGGAAATAGTGTCATTGCAAAATATACCCACATGCACGCTATACATACTCTAAACTGGCTCGTTGACAAGGAGCTGTTACTGCAGGAGACCCCACAAATGGGATTCTTTACTTTTATCTCGTGTATGTTTTCAGGTTAGTCCAGACTGTTGAAGTAGACTCGTCAAACATCCTTAGAGATGAAAACGAGATAATAGCCATGCTTTTCTTTGGGACCTGAAAAGCCTTGCTTTACAGTAAATCATGTGACTTCATTTGAGGCAGGTGAAGGGTTTTCAATGAGAAAGCTCATTTGTTTAAACATAAAAACTATGGAATAAGCTTTGAAGTGTTTACGTTTTAAATTAAAAATTACTTTCAAATGTACACTTAATGTGTTCAAACTTTTTTTGTAGTCATTGACTTTTCTGTGGATAACAATGAGATTTTCTCAGCTCCTGCTTTCAATCCAGTTTCCAGATTTAATAGAGGTTATGTAGGTTATGTCAAAGGGAAAAAAGAGTAATTTAGTCTTTATGTGTATTGTAAATTACTTCATGTCATTTATTATGTGCATACGTTTTTTTTAATATATAAATAATGCTTTGATCTTTTTTCTTGATGAAGGCTCTTGTGACGTGATTACTCTCTTTTCCCGAGGCACAACGAACACAAAAGGAATTCAAAACATTGTGTTTACAGCTTAAGCATCAATAATCACGCCTTTCAAATGATTCACTGAGGTTTCATCCAAACAACTGAAGGAATACCTGCACAATTATTCACTTTTCAGCAGAGAGGCAGAGACAGCTATATCCACAAACAGCATCTCACAAGTCACAATATGAAAAACTGAATCTCACAAGACTCCAGTATGTGTTTTTATTCCACTTTATTACAAAAAATGTATAAATGAACATTTATGTTAACACTCACCTGCTTCTAATGTGCAATCAATTAGAAACAATTACAGGTGATTCCAAAATCTACAGTTATCTTAAAAGCTTCTGACAGTTTTTCCAGAATGTACCCCACCTCTCACCCTGTGACAGCTGCTATGGCCTCCAACGTGCTGATAAACGTATAAAAGTGTAGTACACGTGAGGTGTCACGCAACAACTCGACTACATAATAAACAAATAATCATTAACTAATCCAAAAGAGGTCAGGTTGATGACACCCCCCGATGACAGCTGCTCATGCATAACACCTTTTGTTCGGTTTACGATGTTGTAGTTCATGACTTTTTGCGAGTACAAAGTCCCACGACAATACGGCATCAGCAGCAGAAGTTTAAACACATCTTGTTTTAAACAGTCAAAAGCTACACCATGAAGATACAAAGAGGGTGTGCGAGCTTCTGTGGTTTCAAACCCGAGACTGGAATACCATCTGGGAAATAAACCACACACACACATACACGCAAAAAAAGATGTGAAACTATAAGCACAGACTGCAGACTTCATTTTTCTGTATGTTGAAATGAACATATATTTTTCTAGACATGTCTTTGTCTGTTTCCTTCTTTGCTGAAGGCATAGTTCCTTTGTCGATAGACAACCATTAGACTCTGTCCTTCCTTTGTCTGATCTTCGATGTAGAGGTGAACCATGCCAGGGCTACTTTTGATCCACTGAAGATCATCCTTTGAAAAACACCAAGACCAAAACAAAACAAAGAAAACGAACAAACAAAAAGGGGGAGAGAGAGAACAAAGAATAATGATTAAATACGATTCCAGCTTATCTTAAGGCAAACGTCCAACATAAATGGCATACATTGACTCTATTTAACTTAATGTATAAACACCGACAACACAAAGAATCTTTTCCATGTTGCCAGTTATGTCATGCAGGCACTATTCATGTTAAATCATGTCCACGTGAATTTAACTGCTGTCGTTGTGTTCAGTCTCTAAATGATGAAAAGGTGATTTGAACCAGCAGGAATAGCAAAAAAGAAATAATGGCATCTGCTTAGTACCAACATAAACCTTGTAATGGCAAAACAAACACTTAGAGGTCAAAGATGGCGCAATGACAAGTCAAGGCAAATAAGAAAAAGCATTTAGCAAGAGGCAGATATGGTGTAAGTAATGCGTTGTTATGCATTTGAACCTAGATTTTCTGCTGGGACTCCTGACACTATTAGCTCCCCGGTACAACAAGGAACAGTATCTATGTTGCATTCAGTCCAATTTACACAAGCTGGTAAGCTAAATTGCCTTTGCAATTAGTTAGCATTTAACCAATAAACGTCAGGGTGACTGGTTATATAAGATTTGTACCCTTTTTATTCAGGTTTCCTACCCACAAAATTTCCAGTTTCGGTGCAGACACATAATTTAAGGAATCACTTTATAATGTATCAAGAACTGAAAGGTTTCAGTAAGAAAGTGGTGAATCTAATGCTGATTATACAGGCAAAAAGTTACACATTATTACAGTGTAGAGACCTGTTTAGAGTGGACTAATTATCATTAGTTGAATATTATTTCCAAACTGTGAATGTACCAAATATTCTTTTATTTATTTACAATTTGGTAAACTGAGCTGAATAGGTGCTGATTTTATCAGGACACCCATGCTGAACATCAAGTTTGCTGCTTTCGAAGCACACAAACAAGACGCACTACCTTCTAACAAACGCAAACCTACACCACAGCAGCTCACTCTCTGGGCAGTATTTACTTTTAAGGGGATTTATTTGTATTTTCTATATACTATTTTGTCCCCTTTGTTCTTTTAAAACACATTTTAACAAAGTGTAAAGTGTTTATTTGTTATTTGACTGGTTGAAACCCATTTCATATATACTAGACATAATTTGAGCATAATTATTTTTTTTATTTATGCAGATAGAGTATGTGTGAAGCATACATTGCATTGTTTGGTAACATTTGTTTAAATGATTAGTAATAAATATGAAGTGAAAAAAGTTTGGAACATGTTTATTTTGTTTAAAATATATACTTATTCAGGAACATTGTACATGCATTAGTTAAACGGTTATAACATTCTTTTGGAAGGATGTTGCTGCTTCATTTCACAAACCCTGCGTATCTCTGTTAACATGAGCGTCTATCTCTACATCTCGGGTATATCCCGGAAAGTACGGGTAAATATGAAGCTTATCTTCTGAAAGTCATGTTGGCTTTTTACTAACATAATTAAATATCAGCAAATGACTTAATCGATCTCTCTACAAAAATATTTGGGTGAAAGGCAATGGAAAAAAATGGCGTTCTTATCTTGCCAGTATGACAGATCATTAACGACTCTTACTTGTTATATACGAGCGTAACTACATAATTCACTTTGTGCTATCGCAACACATGACCTCTTGTTTGTTCTGCTAGTTCTTATATACTTTGTTTACGTAATAAAAGTGGAAAATGTAAAACTTTCTGTCAATTGTTGACCAAAACATCATATTGACCTTGATGATCTTGTTGAATATAAGACAAATCTTAATGGATTGTTAACATGACCCCAGTCTAAACATAGATTTACCAGAATTAATTGAAAGTGCATCGTGCATACAAAGAGGAAAAAAACAGTAGTGAATCACCAGGTGGGAAGGTTGTGCATTTTTAGTTTAGTTCCTGTTACATGACACCATTGTGATTTTGTCTAAAGCATGCGGTTCTCTTTATTGTCTGCAGTTCTTAAATAAATGCTTTTTCTCTTTGTTATCCCTTTAGAAAAGCTTAAATATGTCACAGAAGCACAGTCAGTTTCAATAAAATGTTGATACCACTGACTGTCAAGGGTATGGAAGCTTGTTTCTGCCACTGAAAAACATTTTTTCAATACATAAGACCAAATTAAGCTTATTATGTCAAAATTTTGACGTCTGAGAAAATGACTCAAAATTGAAGAGCTAACTTGAAATTTTTGTGATCTAACCTTAAATTTTGACACACGGATGGCAAAAATGCTTTTATTCAAGACAACTCTAGAAGCACCAGATGGCAGATATTTTAATTAGTTAATTTAATTGGTTTAATTTTAACAATTTTAGGAGCACTGTGGCACAGTGATGATTCAGACCAGTGAAAGGCAGCTGAAGGAGAAGTGATGGTTTTGACATAAAGCTGAAAAAAATTGCTTGTGACTGTTCGAATGAATGTGTGGAATCATTGGATAAATATGAGAGTTCAGGAGAAACTTCAGCCTAATCTAAAACCTGGCTGATTTATTACAAAGTATATAAAGTCTGTGTGTAAAAAGTGACCAATAAGATGCGCAAAAAATGAACACAATTCATGTTTCGCTTCTGTTTTAAGCTGCACAAATGTAGATAAAGTTAATACAACATTAATCTAACATACATCAGATTGAGGCCACAAACTCTGTCTGTTGAAAAAAGCAAACTGGTGCCATGGCTGGCTGTAATACCCTAAAATTTCAGGCGATGACTCACTGGCAACCATAAGAGCCACATCAGGTGCAAAATAAGATAAATAAGCTCTTTGGTCCACCTTTGGAGAGCACATTGGAAATGTGCTTGCCAAGAGAAAATGGTTTGTGTTGGGATGTTAAAAAAAAGATAAACACTAAAATGTGCTTAAAATTCCGATCACGTGCTAAAGAAATATAGGCGTTAACACTGTCCCACGGCCAGGAAAGGGTGTAGCACTCAGGGAGGGATGCAGACGATGCAAAACTGTTCCTCCCTACATAGATGACACGGCCATGAAGAGATCTAACATGCAAAAACCGCAAGAGAGGGCCGAGGGGGGAGGGGACTGTATGTGTTGGTAATACACTTGGTGAATCTCTGGTGCTTTCCACCTAACAAGTATAACCATTAGACTTGTTTTGTGCTAATTTTAATGATGCTTCATCCTGAACCACTTTTGAGTGAAGCTCAACCAAAGTTGTTTTTTCTCTTTTCTTTCTTTCTTTTTTTTTAACGACACAGATGTGTTTGTGAAGTTACTTCCTCAAAGCACTTGTAGACACATGCATACCACAATAACCAGCAGGGTAAAATCAAGCTGGCTTGGCATTTCCCTAGGATTTTCAGTCTTGTGACAAAGACTAATATCACTCAAACATTAACAGTTATTAATATTACAGCGAAGCAGCAGTTGTTGTGAAATCAATAAAAATAAACCAATTCTTAGCAGGTTCTAATATGATTTAACTGAAACCTCAGATGAACTAAAAAGCATGCAGCATAACATGCTGTCATGCCAAAATGCAGAAGCAGTGTGTGAAAAACTAGAACTGTAGAACCAAAGAGGGCAAGTTGCAGCCCGGTGCTGCTAGTCAAATGCGCTTGATTAATTAATTAAAGTTGTGGCATTTTGCTGGTCTGGAGTATTCAGGTGTGTTTCAAGATATCAAAAAGGAAAGACGTCAATGTTTAAGTTTGTGACAGTTAATTTAACAAAGGCTGAACAAGTATGGCTTGTTTGGAAAGGCTGCCAGGCGAAACCGCCTTATCTGAAAAAAGAACCTGGGAGCACAGCTGAAGTTTGCAAAGCTGCATCTGAACAAACGTTTTTTGGATAGATGAGACCAACGTGGAGATGTTTGGCGCTAATGTACAGTGCCACAGTTAGAAAATACAAAGCTTATCAGCAGAAAAACACTTCATAGCACACTTCACGAGGGGTGATAATTTGGGTTTGGTTTGCAGCCACAGAAATTGGCCACGTTGCAGTCCATGATTCTGTAGGCAAATGTTAGGCAAACAGCAAAAGTCTGGCCGAAAACTCGGTCATAAAACAGGAAAATGGTCCCAAGCACATCATCAAATCCACAATGTGAGAGATGAGAAAGAAAATAATCAAGATGTTGCATTGCTTCAGGTAAAATTCAGATGTTGGTTGGACTGCAATGCTGCGGTGGGACGTTAAGAGAGCTTGCCTGCAAATCTTAATCAACTGAAGAACGCTGTAGAGAAGAGCGGGCCAAAATTCTCCCATAATGATGTGAAACACTGACAGAGTCGCACCGAGTAGCTAAAATTTTTTCTACCAGCTACTGAACCATGTGCTGTGCTTAGTTTTCCACACACTGCGTCTGCACATTGGCTTCGCTGTTGTGAAACAATGGCATGATGTAATATGTCTTGTTGTTAATCTGAGTTTGTATTTAATATTATTTAAATTTGGTAAGGACCTGATGAATTTTTACGGTCTCCTGATTGACTCCTGAATTTAAAAGGGTGTCCATTCTTTTTACTATGACTGTATAGTAAGAGTAAAAGCCAGATATTTTGAATTAGTTTCACAAGTACAGTAGAAAATAGAATACGTAATATTCTAATTTTAGAAAATTTAATGTTATGGCAATAATGAACACAAGGAAACGCAAACACAGGAAGTCCCATTGCACAAGCATGACAACTCACTGTCTGATAGTGAATTATATGAAACAATTATTTATCTCCAGGTTTACTTCATTGCAGCAAATTCTCCAAGATTTTTTAGTGGTCGATAAACAAACTCTAGCTGTCCCAGCTCAAAGTTTTTAGGAGACCGTCTTGCATATAGGGTTCGTAAAAAAAGCAAATAAGAGACACAATTATCCATGTTTCAGAAGGATATACGACGACAGCGTGCAGAAACTTGTTTTGTCATCTATAACCCGTTGTGAGGAATTTAGGCAATGTTTGATCATTATCTCTTTTTCTCTCACTGATTACTGCTTTTCCAGTTTTGTAGTGTTCATATTCTTATGAATATAGATAAATATATGTGTGACGTTTTGTCTTTCTTTTCAATAATCTGCTTAATACACATAAAAATAAGTAAATAGAAAGATTGGCAAAATGTTTTTTTAGGCTCAGGATGGAAGACAATCTGAAAAATATTTCCTAATTAATGCCAGAATCTGTGCTGTACCACTCACTCACACACCGAGGCTCAGAAAGCTTGTGGTGTATTTGAGTAAAATGAGACCAGGAAATAAATGATCTTATTCTGCTTAGACTTTTATGATGGTCAAGATGGTTTGACCACAAGTCGAGTGCAAACATTGTAGGTTATGCAGGTTATTGACATTTTCCTAGTACTTTTCCCTGTGGGTGTGGGTGAACTCAGTAATATCCTCCCAACCAAATTCATAACTTGGAGGCACATATATGTTTTTTCACCACCGCTCATAACATAAAGCTGCAAACTGGAGCAGATAAATGAAGCCAATGTAGACTTAGTCAAAATCACAGCTGCTCAGATGGTCATTTGAAGCTCGCTCTAAAAATAACCCACCCTTATGTTAAAACTTAATAGGAGCAGAATAGAACTTTTAATAAATATTTACACCGGCCATAGAGACTAAAACATTTTTTTATGTTTAATCACTATAGCCCTACAGGTGGTGAATGCTTATATAAATTACATAAATTGTAGTGGTGTTTTAAATTATGGATACAGAGCAAATATAAAACCTGCAGATTTTTGATGTGGCCCTTGAGGCCTGGCGTTCCCCATCCCTGGCGTAACTACTGGGGGTGCACTAGACTCCTTGTTTAAGTATCATGCCAGATACCATGAATCAAAGCGTGAATTATTGATGCTTGTAACGTTGGTGCCTTTAAGAGCATTTCTACTTCTTATTTTTTAAAAATAAATGGCTTGAGGTGAGATTTTTTTGTGCTGAATGAACTACCATTCTTTAAAGACATGCTAAAACGTATTTGTTCCATTCAACAGTTTGGGTGAACATCCGTTAGGTGATGACTGTCTACACAGCTGATGGTAAATACATTATAATGATAAGGAACCCCCATAATGTCACTAACTGAATTATATTTTCTGGATTACATTTGCATGACCTCACAGGAAAATTACTAAAAGAAATTTAAAACTCATTCTTATCAACAGATCAACCAGTGCTGCTGAATGTGCCACTGAACCAACTGTTGTGGCTGCTTAGACAGCTAAAAGTCTACACTGTTACAGAGAGAAATAACATTATAGAAGCATGTTCACCAGCTTTGTCCATGGCCACTCTCAGAGCTGTGATTACATCAAACCATACAGATGCACCTAACAGCTCTGACTGTTTTGATTGTGGGTGTGACCCAGCAGCTAAACAGTGTAACACTGACTGCATGTAGCAGTTGTGTGGGTGCACTGCTGGCTGAGTGTAATACAATATGTTGTTTACACTGATAAAACGGCATGTGAAATTTATTGCAAAGGATGCAGAAATAATCCAGAATAAACCTCCAAACTATGGCCTTTTGTGGGCTCTGTAGAATTATACTACACAAAAACAGCATTAGCATTACTAATACTACAGTTTAAGCCATCTTGTGTTGGTTTCCTTTGATTGCACAATACAGCCTTTTCCATAATTCTCGTATTCTGGTTCCAAATTTATCAAAAGATAAATAAAATAATTCCTAATAAAAAAAAACAAACAAAGAGCAAATCATAAGTAAATAGGGCTTGACTGTATCAACAGGAGGTAAAGTGTTGCAATGTTTGCAGCTTTTTATACTCCACCTATTAAGTCACTCTTTGCCCTGTGTTTGTTACTTTCTAACAGGAAACTGCGTCATTCAACAGTCAGTCAGCTTTCTTCCCTCACCGTCTAGGTTGAATGTCTTAGTTTTCATTTTTTGTTTTTTTTTTCCAATTCTCATTACACCGTGCCTCTGAAAATCTGCTGTTGGAGCTATTCAGACATGTAATGATGAGCTCCATGCATATTTTGCTTAATTAACTGCCCCAGTTCTGTTATCTTTTCTTTCAAATCATCAGCCGTGATTCATATGAAAGACATAGTGATTTGACTCACAGACATAATACGGAGTTTCTGTAAAGGACGAATGTTTTGAACATTCTTTGCGTCAAACAACCCACACCGTACACAAAAGAATTTGCAGAGTTGCCTCAGGGAAAAGTCGTGTGTTTTTTCTCATAATCTGGATCAAGTTGTTACGTAAAAAATTGTCAAGTTTTGTATTCACATAATCACGCCGCAATAGAGCTTCTTTTCATTGTGAGAATTAGGTTACTGTAGCCGTTGAGGAAGTCCAACATTAGCATCTGCGGTTGCTGCACAGTTGTTATTTGATCCCCCTCTCAGCAGTGTAGATTCTCACCAGAAAACATAATGTTTGGTCTCATAAACACTACTGTAACTGCTGTAAAATCACCAGCATGCTTTGCATGCCTTTGCAGAAAATAGAGGTTGCATGTTGCAGATAGATGAATTCTACTTCTGTATTGCTTTGATTTAAAATGACAGTGATTTTGTACAAATAGCTACATACATGTACACTCAATAGTGATTAGCCTACTAATGAAATCATTCACTTGCGTTTTACTCCACCCTGTACTGTGCATGTTCTGCATTATAAAAAAAGGCGCCAGATTAGAATGAGTTATAAGTTTATTTATTTAAACCAGGAAGTGAAACTCCTGAGAGCAAGAATCTATCTTGCACGTGTTCCACTATGGGAAGAACAGGCAAAAAGCACGAAAGTTTTAAAATCATGACCCTTTTGCTGTTATGCAACAGTGTTGATCATGACCCACCTTACTGCCAGTGTGCACAGAATTTGCCCTTGTTAATCACATTTTTAGAAATATTAGAAATAATAAATGAACTTTTAACTAAACAGGGGTGTGGTACTCCTGGATTAATTAAATCTTTAGTACCTGAAGCCTGAAGACAAAAGGAGAAAAGCCAAACATCTGTAACACGGAACGAACCAGAGCGGGTGGATTTTCAGGTTTGACGATGTCAGCTTGTGCGGTTTAAAGTCAGGATTAAGCTCTCTGGTGGAACGAATGCGTAACATGCATACCAGCCCGAAGAGAAAACACAAATGGATGATGGTAGAACCGTCATAAAAGCTGAAATGATTGACATGGCATTTGCAATTAAAGGTGTTCTTGCATGAGTTCAGTTACTTTGGCAGAAATTGAATTCCCCAACAACGACAAAGTGTTTCTTGGGAACAAACTGCTCTTATTAATGTGCAAATGTAAAAATGTAGGTCACTGATGCTTTAAACTAGAACACACTCGTTACACAAGTGGCTTTGTTTCTTTAACAAAAAAGATGCAAATTAAAAGAAATAGTCATCGCTGATCAGACATCTTGAGCTACAGGCTGGACTGTGTGCCAGTGTAGTGTCTGATTTTTAAAAGGCCGTCACCTCTCGCTCCCAGTCGGTGTCTTTTCAATTTGGGTTTCAACTCTTAGTAAGACTTTGAAGCCAACAAAAGAAACAAGTTTTCAGCAGTTAAGCATTAGTTTCACAGTGAGTCAAACTGGAAGGCTCTGCTGTCTCATTACATGATACTGAAAAGTCACACACATTCCAAAACAATCACCACTCATACTTGGAGTATCCTCTGGAAACATTTGCTCCACCTAATTTTTGTATGAAACCAGTGAAACAAGATGCAGGACTAAAATAATTTTAAGGTGCTCGATTTCAGCTCTATGTAGGCTTTGGAGTGTTTGTTACATTAACCCAAACAAACCATATTCTCTGCAGCAGAACTGCTTACAATACATAATCTAGAAGACAATTTGGAGGAACTATATTGACATAACTTCTGTATCCCAGCACTCGTTTGGCAGAAGTTGTTACTTTCATTCTGAGCAGCTGAAAACAATAGCAGGAAGCAGAAGGAGTAGATGGCCAACTGGTGGGCTTATCGTTGTGATCCATGCTCCATGTTTTAACATCCGCTCCTAGAAAATAGCTTGGTAGAATAGATTTTGTTTTCATCATGCACTGGATTAAGATTATTTTTTAGATGATTTAATGTTCTGGTGTTGGATTAGAGAAATCAGAGCTAAAAGGTATTTCCTGACACTTTCGGGACACAGAGCTAATAAAAACTGAGCGTGTGTAGTTATGGAAGTATAATCCCCATTTGGCGTCACTGGGTTAAGAATGGACTTGAGTTGATCCTAACCGTTTATGTATATAGACTACTTTGGCTGCTCATTACCATAAACATCTAATCAGCTAATCACATAGCAACAGCTGTTTGCCCATTGCAATGCGCATGTAGACATTGTAAAGATTGGGATCTAGTGGGTTTTTCTCACACAACCGTCTCTCCAGTTGAATGGTCCAAAAAAGAGAACATACTCAGTGAATGTCAGAGGTCAAAGGTGAGAGGATAATGACCAGACTGCTTCACATTGAAAGGAAGGCAACAGTCACTCAATTAAACACTCATCACAACCAACCTATGCATTGGAGCACAGGTGTCCTGCAGGTTTTAGATGCGTCCTTAATCCAACACAGCTGATGAACTCCTCAACATGTCTTGAAGTTCTTCAGATGCCTGGCAGCGAACTAATCATATGATTCAGGTGTGTCGACCCAGGGTGAGATCTAAAACCTGGAGTTCGACACCCCTGCAATAGAGCAACACCAAACCTTTATACAGATTTGTTACAGCAGCAGAAGACCACACTGTGTGGATCTCCTGTCAGTTAAGAGCAGAAATCTGAGGCTACAATTCATGCAGGGTCGCCAAAATTTCAAAACAATTCATGAAAATGTGTCTGATGAATCCAGATTTGTTCTGCAACATTGGGCTGGTAGGGTCAGAACTTAAACTACGAAAGCATGGATTGTCCTGTCTTGTATCAGTGGTTTGCGCTGCTTTGTGATGGCACAAAGCTCATAATCATCTCAAACAGTTTTTTTGAACATGATGTTCCCTGGCATTCAAATAGCCTCATCAGATCTCAGTCCAATAAAACACCTTTGGGAGTGGTGGACCAGGAAATTTGCATGTGCTGCTGACAGATTTGCAGCAACTGTGTGATCTTGTAACCAGTACCAGTATCTGTTGAATCTATGTGATGACGATTTAAGGCACCTTTGAACATGGGGTCCAACCTGGTACAGGCAAGGTCCCAAATACACATTGGATAAAGAGGCTCATATATGTCAAACTACATTTAGTAATATGAGCTAAATGTAATTAGCTCATATTACTAATTATCTGATTCCAAGACAATTTTGAAGTAATTTAATTTGCCAACCAAATTGTAGGCTCAAAGAGAAATAAAAAAATAAAATTAAAACACAGCCGCTTCATCTACTGTTGTCTAACATAACTAGAGACCATATGTTGTGAATAACATTTGGCAACAACAAGCAACAAAGGAAAAAGTAACTGCTGGTGATGTAAAGCGGACACATTGAAGTTAATTATAAATATTTAGTGGGCTACTTAGACGTCTGGACTACAGAATTTGTCCCGGTAGCGATGCCTGTATAAAGATTACCAAAGTGCCTGACCTGACCTACTTGAACAGTTGTGAACTCTAGTATCTTGCGTTTCACACCTTTTAACAGCACAGATGGTGACTGATGTATTTGTCTTAAAAGGTTCATTCAAGCCTGTATGCTGAAGTACAGACTACTGTGTAACTTTGGCCTCAAAGCAGACTCAAAGTACCTAATGCTGGTTGCTCTTTAGACTGTTTAGATTGTAGCAACTACCCCAGATTCTTACTGTCTGTGAGCTACAGAGACAAGTGGTGCTGCATTTTGCTCAGATAAATATTTGGTTTTTGTTATTAACTGTTTTCCCTTTGATGCAATTTCTTTCCTTCCACCATTTTCAGTTAACATGTTTTCATCCTGTCACATGAATCCTCAGTTTTTAATGATTTAATATGTTGTAAACTTGTCTCATTGACTTGACGGATAGTTTTATTCTCTGTTCTTCTATGTATGCATGTATGTGCATATGTGGGTGACCTCCAATGTTTTGAAATGCACCTAAAATAAACAATATTTCTAATTATTACTATTGTTACTATTATTACTATGCAAAATAGAGTTTTGTTAACCAACTGCAAAAATGCACAATTAACATAGTAAACTTTTTAAAAGTTTCTCAAAGTACACTTGCTAAGATCATGAAGCACGTTTTGGGATCAGATCATGATAATGTGATGCCAAAACATGTAGGTTTCTCCCTAACCTAATTCAAAACCTCCAAAGCGGTTCAATACATCAATATGTACATGAAGATAAACTGATGAATGAACGTTCACCTATAAAATGTTTATTATTACTTTGTTTATTGTCTCCTTTGTCTTTTTTTATTGCCTTTCTTCTCTCTCTCCATTTCCTTTACCTTAACTGCTAGTTGACTTTCCCGAGCTTGGCTCTGCTGCAGGTTTCATCCTATTAAAACATAATGTTTTAATGCCTCGATACATGCAGTCATTTGATTTCAATCTTTATTATTCTAAGATGTTTACCGTAAAATAAAGATAATAATAACAAAGTGCCCCGAGATAACTGCTGCAAATTGGTGACGTATGAAAAAAAACTGAACTTTGGTAGTTGGTCACATATGCAGAGGAAGAAAGACTGCTCTGAGACTGATTTATGCATGCTGTGGGTATGCCGGTGTCTGTGAGTGAGTGGATGTGGGTGTGTGTCTGATAGAGATAAGGAGAGGGAATGAAAGAGCGACTGTGTGTTACAGAGAGTGAAATATTGGTCGGCTGATTTACTGGAAACACCAGAACTGCCTGTGGTTTCATTCAAACAAAAGATGATTGCAGTAAACCTTCAGGATACAACACCCTATAAAACGAAATACGAGCCATATCATCTCCCAGAGTTTAATCTAAATCAGACAAGGCTTTACATTTTTATAATATCCAGTTTAACCTTTAACCAATCAAGTGGGTCAAGTGGGATCACAACAGACTGGAAAAAGAAGTGCATGTATACTTCACTTATATCAGCTACGGCTAGTAAAAAGTTGCTAAAAACTGCTGCTTTAAATAAGGATATTATTAAACGATTACAGCTACTGAGCAGAAAAACTTATCGCTAACTTCTGCAATTCTGTTTTAAAAACATATATATTATTAGTGTATATTTTTTGAGGTAAATCAAAGACTAGGTGGTGCACAGCCATGGTGGTGAGCAGGTGGCCTCTGTCATGTCACAGGAAGAAGGCTGTGGGTTTACACTTGCTAGCCGGTTGGTCCCATTTTGTGTGATGGTTGTAGGTGTAATGTAAGCAATGTAAGGTGCAAAGCTGTACTCTACCTCTTGCCAAGTGTTAAATGGGATAAAGCTCGGTGTGACAGAGTTTACAGACAAATATGAGTGCTCTACACATTTATGACGTGCCAAATAGCAAAAAAACTAACAAAAACCCCTTAAACTCTGAATCTGTCTTCTGTGCATCCTTGGCCTCAACACCATGCACGGATAAAAAAAGGTGCAGGTGTTTAAAAGAAATTTGCATTTACCTGGACGTTGAACCAAATGATCCACACACAGATACGATTGCATACATAAAGACTACTGGTGCATCTCAGAAAAATTAGAATATCATGAAAAATGTTTGATCAAGAAAGGGAACCTTCCTTGTATTTAGTAAGTATTATATCTAAAGTGAAAGATTTCAGGTAGGGTTTTTTTTGGCTTCTGTTTTAATTTTAATGATTAAGTTGTATAACTAATAAAAGTCACAAAGTCATAAAAGTCACAAATATGGTACCCATGAATATTAGAATATTGTGTGTACAAGTAAATTACTGTTCAAACAGTATAAATACTGTGTATCACTCAGTCTAGTCCAGTTGAGGCAACCACAATCACGGGGAAAACTGCTGACTTGACAGTTCTCCAGAAGATGATCATCTACACCATCCATAAAGATTATAAGTTCCAGAAGTAAGTCTATTTATATAGCACTTATAAAAAACAAGTGTTACACAGTATAAACTATAACAATTAAAACCATATAATTGGATAAAACAATGTAAAAAACAATCCTGCACAGGTAGGTCCTCTTTTTTAAAGCTATCAACAGTGTCCACATATCTTAATTCCAATGGAGGCGAGTTCCACAATTTGGGAGCCACATCCTCAAAAACACAGCCCCTACCTGGGCCGAGTTACCGGCAACAAGCGCTGATCAGCTGTCCTAGCACTTAAGAATGGATGTAGTAGATGTGGGGAGGCATCTGACCATGAAGAGCGCTGAAAGTAATCACTGAAATGCTAAACTTACCCTAATTTAAAGGGGAGCCAGTGTAAAGAAGACAGAATTGGAGTTACATGGGACCTTTTGGAGGACCTCGTGAGCAGCTTTCAGTAGCATTCTGGACTTTTTGCAGTCGATCTCGGGACGATCTTGGCACGGATAACAGCCGACAACAAACGGCAATAATGAAGGAGTCATAATACAAACCAGTGTACAATCACTTCCATTTCACACTGAGGCACAATACATTTATGCCTGCCATGTTTCTCAAATGACAAACAAGTTTGTACAAGACGGTCAATGTATTTAGCAAAAAAAAAAACACCAAGTTGTCAGAGGCACAGATAAGAACTTCATTTCTTTCAGGCATGTAAAGACAAGACACTTATCTCCCATCCAGTTCTTTATAACATTTACGTACTCCTAGGGGGCAGGTAGTTTGGCACTATTCTGGGTTTTGAATGACACATACAACTGAATATCATTTGCGTAACAAAAGCAGCAACAAAAGGGTCGTTGCTGAAAAAAGTCTGCTAATGTGCATCGTTGATTTGCAAAATAGAAATGTGTTCATTTAACATGAAAATCTGTTGGTTGAATTCAATTTAATCAATTTCATCATGGCAATGTGTGGCGTGATTAAATAGTGACTAAGGTTGATGTCAGCGCATGAAGAGCCACCATCATTTCTAATAAAAAGGAAATCCTGAGCCAGAGACAATGCCAAAAGCATCTAACCTAAACAGAAGAGGAACTGGACTGTTGGTCAGCGGTTCTAAGTCCTCTTTTCAGGTGAGAGTATGTTTTGTATGTAATTTGAAAATCAAGTTCCTAGAGTGAGGAGAAAGGGCGGAGAAGCATGTCGCAAGTCAGGTGTGAAGCTTCCCCACTCTGTGATAATTTGGGGTGCTATATCATCTGCTGGTGTTGGTGGTGGTTCGTCCACTGTTTTATCAATCCACAAGTCAAAGCATCCATCTACCAGGAGACTCTAGAGCACTTTATTCTTCCATCTGATTCCCTATCCAGCAGTACTTAGCACCTCCCTACAGAGTCAAAACCATGACCAAGGGTAGCTGTTCAAGTTATTACTGCACTTGACTGGCTAGCCAACTCACCTGACTAACCCATAGAGAATCTGTGAAGTGTTGTCAAGAGTAAGCCGGAAACACCCAGCTCAAAAATATGCAAAAGCTAAAGGCTGGTATGAAAACAACCCGGACTTCAAAAACATCTTAACCTAGCCTCCATGCCACATCACATTGAAGCTGATGCCATTTCTAAGGTTGAATGAAGGTTCAATTGGATGGCATTCAAAATTAAATAAAAAAGCTTCCATCATGGTCTTCATTCATGTCACTGCTTGTTTACATATTTAATAATATTTCTCAGTGCCGCAGTCTTTCGAACAAAGCGGTAAAAAAGGAAAGTCTTTCTTCATCTCTATTTCCATCTTTGCATTAAAATTCAAACACGTTCATGCGTTAATATGAAATATTCCTGTTTTTAATTCTTGATGACCAACTTTAACTTTTTTGTTTTTTGCAGATTTACACTCCTTATGCTTACTAGTCATAGCTATAGTTATTTAACACAATTAATTACACATAATTGCACTTATAATAACCCAACAATATGATACATAACACGATAATAAAGGTGAGTTAGTTGCATTTCAATAATTTTAGCATGGTTAATTTCAGTATTAAAGGTACTAATACTCTCCAAATTCTCACAGGTTACATTTTCAAAGATGCAAAGTTTGCACTGGAGTACTTTTTATATGCCAATATTTCTAATTTCTAATAATTCATATTGTTTCTTAGTTTTTTTCTTTTCTTTCTTCACTTTTATCTAATCCCAAACAGTCAGGGTAGAAGGACTGTCTTCACGAGTCTGGTTTGAATAAACATTTCTTTCCCTTACTGTTGCCGGGGACTTGCACAAAATGGATTTTTGGATTATTTGAGTCTTTCTCCACGCAGCTAGGTCTTACTTACAAAGTGCCTTAAATAAAATAAAATAAAATTCAATTTAATTATACATAACACAGAGAGAGAAGTCACGCAAGCATTCATATTCAGTAGAATCACATCCTGTTTGACTGTCATACCTTTGTAAACAGGAGTTACCTGTATGCCAAAAAAGTTGACGATGTGCAAAAGCAATCAAGTGTGCATGTGGGTGTAAAGGAGTGGGTGCATTGTAGGCATGGGTGACAGAGATAAAGAGATTTGGATGGAGTGAGGAAGGGTAAGACAGTGTGATAAGCCAAGGCTGTTTTTGGCTGTCTTCTGGCCACATATTGGTTCGATGCTTTATAAGCTTCTGTGTGTGTATGTGTGTATGTGTGTGTATGCACATGCATGTTGTTTTTTGGTTGGGAGGGTAGCTAAATGAGTGAAAGAAATGAGACAAAGGAGAAGGCAATTTACTAGAGTTAGCTCATTTACTGGAAAGACCAAAATCCTTTCTGTTGCTTTTCTCTGTCTCTTGCTCTCTCACACAGACACACAAAGGAAGTGGATGTCATTTAGTGGCAGGATGATATAGCGCCCATATTTTACCACATTATGTTGCAAAATAAATGCTGCTCTGCCCAGTCAACAGGTGGATGTTAATCAATAGTCACATGTGGTTACCATAAGTGAAAAACATCCTGATGACTTCTTTTCTTAGGAGTGCAACTCACAATCAACAGTGCACTAAAAATAGTCATGTTAAATCACAACTCAAACAAGTCATCTATCATGAATGACTTATCTCTTTGAGACTACCATCATCTAAAGGCTTACTATGCCATGTGGGTCTTCTCAATAAAGTTATGTATATGCCTTCTACAAGAAAATGCATGTTTTTCTGCAATCGTTTCTGATAAAGTCACACAGATAAACAGAAACAGTGCTGTGCTAAACAAAACAAGAGCAAAATGTGGTTTATTTTGTTAGTTAACTTAAAATGTTAAAGGCCTAGGAGCAGTGACAGCTGGTGATCTCCAGAGGAGCAATACCTTCTTCCTGTAATTTGTCTGTTTAAATTAATGATACCAGCCCAACCTGCATCATCACAGATTTTGTGTGTGTAATGCCAACAACTCTCCATTAAGGTGGCATGCAAACAGAGAAAAAAATATCTTTTGTTTTATGAGCCAGGGAATGTTGTTATTATCCAGCCTGCCGAGCTGCTTTAACAAACACGTATGTGCATTATAGTGATTGGCACGGTAAAGCTGAAAAACAATCTATGCGGACGTAACAGGGTGTAAACCGTCTTGGACAATTTTGGCATTCCTGAGCATCAGGACACGACAGCTCCCAAGGAATGTGTTGCTTAAGAAGTTCCTCTATATTCCTCGAGAACATAATATCTTCCGCACACTTCAGGATCCATTAGACACATTTACCACCGCCCCAGTGACTGAATGAACTTTTTCCCTATTTTTGCAATCCACTTTCCAATGTCTCCAGAACCTTTTCGTGATATCAAATCTACTGCTGATAAAACATAATAGTAGTAAAAAAATTTTTTTAAAAATGTGTCAGCATGAGAATGAGATCAAGAATACTTTGATGTGATGTGCCAACTTTGAGGTCTTGGTGTAAGCAATATACACTCTTTATTTGTGTTCGAGCCTGTGTGTACAATAAATATCCCATTTACCCGAAATCACCCATCATTCTAAATGTCTTTGTGCTGCCGTGCCATCTGCTGTGGGTGTGGCCACAGGTGAACAAAGTTGTTGCTATGAAGCCAAAACAGCAACAACAAAGACAGCAAACAGGGTTAAAGATAAACATGAAGGTTTAAAAAACAAACCTCATAGTTTTGTTTGTTTGGACATAGCAGACATACGTGTTATTCTTTGTCCTGGATGCTGTTAATGTTAGCCTCAGGCTGGATGCCTGAGGCTAACATTAACAACTGTGAGTTAATCCCTCCAAATATATTTTTTAAAATATGTATTTCCTTAATGTCAGCCAACAGTAGCGTGACATTAAAGAAATACACTTTATCATACTCTGAAAGCATAGCAAATTAATGGCAAGTACAACTTTTTATTTCTGGGTGTGCTGCAAGAGAACCTCTACACATGCAGTTACACATATGTGATTAAACAAACCCCAATAACTGAACCCAAAACTGCCATCTGTGACAGATGTCAAGTAATTCCAGAGCTAAAAGTTGAAAATATGCACTGGATAATTCATATAAATGGTCAGATAAGCGAAATAAAAGTGGACGAACACCCAATGCAATAAAAAAAAAAGCACCTGCTGAGTCAAGCCCTTTTCATGGTCTGTGTCAGCCTCAATGTGACCTGCTCTAAACTGGAGGCTCGATTTCTCTTAAATCACGTGACTTGAGAGAAGCAGATGCTTTGCATTTTTGTCCTCTGGCCAGTAGATGGTGCTGCTCAGAGAGAAGGCGAGGCATTTCTAATAAATCCGCCTGGAGTTGGGAAGTCAGGCTTCACCTTTCATGCTTTCATTTGAACTGTGGTTTAGCCGCAGTGGAATGTTTTTTGTTTTTTTTTTGCTTTTTTTTTTGCTTTTTTTGCACCAGGCTTTAAAGTTTCAGCTTTGTAAGAAGAAGCCACAGAAACCACAGCATCAAAACAAAAACTCATCTCAAAGCATTTTTTGCAGGAGAGTTGCTTTTTGGGGGGAACTGAATGCTATTTTTCCTCTTTCTTTCTTTCTTTCTTTCTTCTTCTTCTTTTAAATAAACCACTTCTTTTATGAATTATCATCTTTAGTGATGATGAGAGGAGCTCACGGACTCAAGTTTACTCTCTGCTCATCAGATATGGGTAACATTATACTTGCAAACGACCCTCTGCATTTGAGTGCCCGACATCCTTGCATCACTACACACTAGCTTAGTGGTCTATAAGATATCACCGAAAAATGACACAAAACAGAAGGAGGGTATGATTTTTCTATCATTCCATTACAGCAAACTAAAAAAAGCAATTAAAAAACCCACATAAGAAACAGTGCAAAACAAACTCTACCCGAGTGAGTTACTGGCCTATTTGAGATTGCGGTCCTTATCTCATAGGAGGAGATGTATCACCAAATGTTGAGACCTGAGAGTTGGTACACATGTATTTTTTACTGTAAGAATCATAGTATTTATGACTCTTTGCACACGCAATGCCAGTTAGCAAGATCATAAATGATTAGATAACATGTTGTTTGTGGTTTAGTACTTCTAGGTGAATGCCACCCACTCACTGCCAGCTGTTTGTAAGTCGTGCAGTCATGGTTTTACTAAACGAGTAATGATCAGTGTAAACCCTTGAATTTGTGACCATACTGGGATTTAAAATCATGGCATGCAACACACTCACTCATTTGTGGTGTGTCTCTGAGTTAAGGTGTCATACCACTTAGCAGTGCACATGAACATCAAAGAGAACTTAAAACTTCTAGGGTTCAAAAAGTCACTCAATACTGGCATTTTCTTGGGTTAAGCATGCTGCACGTTCACAGTTAAATAATGGCTAAACTTTTGGATTGTTACCACAATGACTTATTCAGTCCTCCTAGGTGTCACAAACTTAAAATGGAACCCCCCCCCCCCCCCCCCCCCCCGATGGCTGCATGTTATCTACATGAATTATCTGATGACAAGTGTTGAAGGAAGCATTCCACTTCAAATCAGATTATATGGAAACCAGACAAAAGCATACCTAAAGCTTAAGTATTCTTATGCCGTGACGCTGATACACATAGTCTGCTTAAGTTAAAGTGTTGTATTTTGCCGCGTTAAATATATTTTGCCTACTTTGAATGCTTTTGGAAGGCTTTCAGAGCAGAGGGTTTGCCTGGTGATAGCATGGAGAAGTTTTTTTCATCTTATGTTTTTGCTACAAGAGTTCCTGTAACTCTGTTATGTAAAGGTCGCTGCTGGCAGGCTGGGTTCAAAGTAGCACATCTATCGCTGCTGTAGTTCAGTCGATTCATTTCCTGTTTTTAATGTAGGACACTCATCATGCTGCTCTGCAGACTGATTGTAATAAAACAAAGAAAACTGTATGCTCTAAGACTGCTTTTATGTGGCGAATTGTTGCCTTGTACATATGTTAGCAGACATGCAAAATATAAACGTCAGATGATTAGCAAACAAGGGCAAGTACTCAGCTCATCATTAACACTCAAACCACAAAACTTCCTTTTCTCATGCCATAAGCAGAACACAGTCACCAAAGCCATTTTAACTAGGTCTCCAGTGCCACCTACTGGTTATTAGTGATGTTGTGGTTCTTTAAGTCTTGACCAATGGTGACATCTGGTGTTCATTTATTAAACTGCATGTTTGGCCTGTGAGGTTGATGAGTGGCACAAACAAACAAACATTTTGAGACTTTTTAGTCAAACTGATAAAATTTATTCTAAATGTACTAAGAATTTAAAATAAATGTATCAGCATGTTTTGGTATGCTTTAGTGCTAATAAGTGTTGGAATACAAATATAAATGGAATGTTATGTTTATAGAAAACATAACCTATCAAAATAATTAAAGGAAAATAATTGGAATTCCGATGTTTTGTGCATTTATGTGTCAGCAGTTACTTTGTGGCAAACCTCATGGGGGGGGGGGGGGGGGGGGGGGGGGGGGAGATATACACTTTTTTTGGCTTGTAGCTTTTCTTCCAAGAAATTATTAAAAATATAAAAAAATGTTTTCTGTTTTAATTCTTTTCATTTGTCTGCATCACAGTCATTAAAGGTCCAAGTTATAAAATTGATGTAATGGATTAAAAAGTAGAGTGGTACAGTGCGGCAGTTATTTGCACTTTTATGCCACAGCAAGGTGTTCAAATCTACTGGCTTTGGTCAACCCAAGCATGTTAAGTTGACTGGTGATTCTAAACTGGGTGCTGGTGTTAATGGTGCTCTGTCTCTCTCTGTGTTAGCGAGTTATACAGCCAACCTGTCAAGGCTATACCCCATTTCTTCCCTTTTTACTGCTGGCATAAACTTCAGCTGCACCCGGACGCTGAACTGGATAAGTGGGAAAAAATGGATGGACGGTGTAGAAAGTGCCAAAAGTGTCAAATACTCAAGTGAAAATACTTCAGAGTAAAATACTTCTATACCTGGAAGTAAGACGGTAGTACTATTTTGAAGCTTTCAAAACTTTTGTAAGTGATAGAATTAATCTAAGTAAGTAAATACAATGTCATGAAAGTTCCTGTGTAAGTCCAGAAGGGAAAAGCACTCAAATGGTATGCCACCTAACTAAAAAAAAAAAATCATCCATCAACTCTGGGGCTGAAGCCTATCCCAGCTGTCTCAGCACGAGAGACAGGGTACACTGTGGACAGGTTGGCAGTCTGTCGCAGGGCTAAACAATCCAGGAAAAAAAAATCAGCCAATAACAATCTATTTTCCACTTTTAGACTGCAAGAGCTCTTCAGCTAGCAATCTATGAATTTTAAACCAAAAAACAAACAAAAGATTATATCTCTATTTTCCACATTTCCTGGCCAAGCTACATAGCCCTGTAGTGGAGCGAGCAGCCAAAATATTAAACTCACTCTGTTATGTACAAGTTACAAAAAGACTCAGTGCAGCATCCTAGTTTGTTTTGACAGCAGTCTGTAAGTGTCTGGGAACTGTAGAGACCAGCTGCTGGACTTCTGCGAGAGGAATTCTTGCCTGTTTTGGGACTCTAGTTGCTCAACTGTCCAGGGTCTTTGTAATACTTTTCATTTCATAATGGTCCAAATGTTTTCAGTTGGTGAAAGGCCAGGGCTGCAGGCAGGTCAGTTCAGTAAACAGATTTTTCCACAAAGTCATACTATTGTGATAAAAAAATACTTCATCTGGAAGGGAGTATATGTTGCTCTAAAAGCTCTAAAATATACCTTTCAGCACAGCTGGGGCCTTACAAGGCATACAAGCTGCCAATTTCATGTATCCACATACCATCAGTTATGCATTCAATGTTACATTTTGTATTAAACGTGGGACATTGTCTAGCTTTAGACATATGATAATATTTTCTGTGTTCTATTGTGGATAAAATATAGGTTAATGAGATTTGCAAATCATTACAATCTGTTTTTATGTTTTACAGCATCCTATTTTGTTGATTTTCTGTATATGTATATGTGAGTTTTTCACATGGTGCCAAAAACGGTGTACTTTAGTAAACAATATATGCAAAAGCTTTGTTTCATAGCCTTAAATCCTCGACCACTTCGTCTACGCAAAATATTTTATCTAATATAAGATGAAATACACAGTTGTGTATATCAAGGGTGTAGATTTGGTTTTGGCATTGGTGGGGATGGATGATTCAACCACCGAACACTGCCCCGTTTCTTTTCTTCTTTTTCCTTATCGTCTTTGCGTCTTGATAAAAAAAGGAGAAATATACTTGCCTACATATGCTATTTTACATGCTTTTAAACCATTTAAAATTTCAATTCATAGTTTTATATGTGAATTAGTTCAGTTCATTTTTATTTTAAACATGTACATTCACAATCATTACAAAATATCATTCCATTTTTTTGTTTGAAAAGGAGTAGACAGAAGTATACACTTATTTGTCCCGACCCCTCTCATTAATTTAATTTAATTTTAGTCTTAAATTAAACAAAAATATGAATATGAATTATATAATGTAAAATTACTATTAAACAAACGACTAAGTATTTTAGACTTTAGTTTACTTCAGCCATATTCCATATAAATCAGGTATCATACAAAAATAAAATTAGCTTCAAATACAGTAATGACCCACCAAGTCATCATCCAATTTCACCTGTGATCTTGTGTCACCATTGCTCTCTGAGCTTTGTGTTGGTTCTTCTGTCACCTGACAAATAGGACATACATGACAATAAGAATAAAATGTGTAGCTGCTTCAGTGTTTCTGTCAATTTGTGCAAAAATACTTTCTTATATCTATGTTGTTCCTTTTCCTGCCATCCTCCTCTCCTCCTTGCAGGTCCTTGCAGCGCAGGCTTGCCGCTGCTAAAACTAAACAGAGCTCCCTGAAAGGCACAGCCAATCACATTGGCCATATTTGTCACATGAGGTAGGACTCCAGGAGAGAACGTAATTTAACTCTTTCTGCACCGCTAGGTGACTGAGACGTTGACAGATCGTTTTTCTTTCTTTCTGCCGGTTTTGTTTTTCTTTACTTGAAGCGATTAAATTATTGGTGGGGACAATTCAATAATCGCTGGATACTGGTGGGGACATGTCCCTTCCGTCCATGCCAAATCTACGCCCTTGGTATAAATTATTGTTATATTGTTATTGTATATATTGTTCTTAATTATTTGTAACTTTTTTTTATTACAAAACAGTAGAAATTCGCATAAATCTAAACACTATGCTTAAATTAATAAGCGTAAGTTAAACACATTGAATATTTTTGACATATTACAAAACGAATAAAAAAATGAAATAGTTGACTATGGCGACAACTAGCGGTTAAATATATATAGTACAGCTGTACAAAAAGTATTATCTAAATAGGGGATTGCCTGAGAGCAGCCATTTAAACAGTCCCAGCTATAGAAGATTTACAATACAAACCCAGAGGCTTTTTCCTTGGAAACTGAAAGAAACCTATGAGATATTCTTAATATATTGCTAAAAAACCCTTTAAGATTAGCAGTGTAATGAAGGAATAGTTTGATTCAGCGGTTTTGCTACTTAAGGGCCTAGGAAGCAATTTTCCGTCTTTCCGAGAATCTAAAGAGTCATACTGAAAACAGATGTATGTGTCAGTCAAGATGTACATAAAAGGCACAAATGTTTTCATTTAGGCCTTTGTGGATTAAAATATTAAAGTGGAATTAAATACTGAGCACAGTCAATAGTAACGAATAAATACTCTTTAAGATTCATCACCGAGGGGAAAAGATGGGGCTGGAAAAAATAGTTCACCTTCTGTCTGTGAAGCATGACGATCCCTACCTTTTGGTGTTCCTTTATTCATGTTTTGTTTTCTGTGCATATCGTGCATATCGCGTTTCTTTATAATTTTCTAATGAATAGCACGCCAAGAATTGACAGAGAAAGTTGCATTGATTTCCGATTTCATATCTGTTAAGTGATGTAAGCTCCAGCTATTCCAGTTACATCAAGGCTGTAATGAAAAAACAGAACTGCCGCCATCTGGGGCGAAATGATGCGAGTATGCAGATTAAAAGAAAAAACTCACCTCAACATGTGCCTCCATCAATATATTCCGCATAAAAGATGAAAAAAAAATCCATCCATATATGAATTAAAGCTCGAGTGGATTTGAGCAAAGAATGAAGCAGTTAGCTTGTGTGTTCGGTTTCACTTTTACTTTGCTCGGCCCTTCAGGCACAATTCCTACGCAAGACTTACCAGTAACTCCGATTTGCGTTCATCGCTGTGGTCAGTTTTGTTCTTGCAGCTTCCCGAATCCAGCTTCTTATATACAAACAGTCCAGTCGATATTAATTATTTTTACGTTTTGTAATAAAATGTAAAACAATTACACTGGTTTACATTTAAATCGTGCCGTCGCATCTGAATTGAAAGCGAAATGCTGGCGGACTTTCCCCGGAAACTGATGACGCTTCATTTTAAAAAAACAAAAAACAAAACGCTTATTTAAAAAACGCATAAAACTCTAGCCAACACCGCGGCCTTTTAAAAGACGCGCACAAAATAATTAATTAGCAGTTAACTAATGTCAACGATGAAATGTGTCAACAAAAATATGTACAAGCATCTTACATCACACACTGTGTCCTCACACAGCCCCACGTAGCCTAGGCGTCTCATTGTCGCAGTAATAACAGCCTACTGCTGCGACACCAAGGTTTCCTGGATCTTTTGTTTTTGTTCGTTGCCTCCAAGCGCTGGTGAAAGCACGCACATTTTTTATGTCTTATTCAGAGATACCTATGTATTATCTGATTATAGTGAGGGTGAATTAAAATGATACTTTATTAAATATCCATGTCCCTGTTCACACTGCTCTTACCCGTGGAACCTAAATTATTAAAAATAGTAAAATAGACTCATCTTAGTCTAGGTGGCTTTGTCTTTAAGTAGCAAAAAAAAAAAAAAAAAAAAAAAAAAAAAAAAAAATCAATCAGTTATCCCACCCATTTACCACAATTAAATAGTTCGTACAGGGTCCAGAGAGACAGAATATTAGCACTATTTTTCTGTCATCACAAAAACGGAATTGAAAGAAAGGTCATACAGAAGTTGGGGAAACTATTTATTACATCACAGAAAGCTCAGCTTTTTTGTGCAGATGTAAAACGCAGTGAATAATAATAATAATAATAATAATAATAATAATAATAATAATAATAATAATAATAATAATAATAATTATTATTATTATTATTATTTTAAAAAAAGGATACACCAGTGATGCTTTGTGTTCATTTCATCTCCTCCTGCATTACCAGGTCTACCCAGCAGAAGTCCTCCAAGTCACCTCTCCTCTCTGCCTAGCTCAGGTTCAGATGTCTAAATACAGCTTTTGGCACCACAACAGCACCTTAAGTAATGTTTTGCCCACCAGAGCAGTCAGTTGTACAGTAGGAGGATTTAAGCCATGGCAAAAGACATTTTAGAGTGATTAAAATCAGGCAACTCAAAGGATAGAAGCAGCTGGAAGAATTTCAGTAGGTGAATAGTGTTACCTGTCAGCAATACTACATTGCATTTAAGCATTGCTTTAAATAAGGTTTGTGCACATTCATTTATGCAGAGCTGTCCATGAGATCCAGAAACACCATTTTAATCAGGTCGAGGTCTGGACATTGACCCGGTAATTGCAACACCTTCATTCTTTTGATGTGTTACTAAATAGAAGAAGCTTTCTCCTGGGCCTCCACATGAGGGAGTAATGCAGTGATGATTCTAAGGGCTTTATATATGTATACTAAATCATTTTTTCTGTATCAGTTGACTTGTTTCCAGGACAAATAAAGAGATTGAACCTTTGGCTCAGGCTTGGCTGTCCCCATACTGACACTCCTAACACGCAACCCCACTGATATCTGAAGAAGGTGGGGAGTTCTTTTATGTCAAAAATGTGTGTAACTGTAGAAACCACACCGCCAGGAAATGTATTTTAATTCTAAACTATTTATTTTGTAATAACACGTTACCATTATTTGCCACATAGACAGAGGATTTTGGAGAAGTGTGCATTGTGCTGCATATTCTGCACGCTGCCTGTTGCAGGTGGTGAGAGATGTATTTGAAGTCCATTGGGACTCAGGATGGAGACATATCTGAATGCTCCACACCAGCAAATTTCCTAAATTTCTAGAGGTGGCTACATCTGCTGATGACAAGAAACATCACAATAACACAAGTAAGCTAAACAAACAAATACAGTACCGTTACAAAATAGTTCAAAATAAAAGACATAAAACACAAAAATACTGAAAAGAAGGTTTAAAATGTATAACATGCTGTTTAACTGCAGAACGTCATGCTGCTTCATGATGTTCTGCAGCAACTGAATATCTGAAAAACAAAAAACAACAAACAAACCAAAAAATAAAAACATAGAGAAGCCAAACTATAATTTAGATTCTTTGAGCTGGCAAACAGATGGAGTCGCTTCATTTTCAGCCTCCTTTTCCTTTTCTCCTTTTCTCCTGCTAGAACAACAAGGTGTCATTTAGCAACAGTGGGACATAAACTTTTTAACTGTGACAAAATAGGTATTAAACATAAAGATTGTAGATATATTAATGCCTAAACGTACCTGCATATCTGTGGCATTTGTGATATAGTCTCTGGCAAGATTTTTCCATTTGTTTCAGGCAACAACAAACATAAGACAGCACCACATATTGCTAGAACTCCCATTAGTATGTAGGGGAGTGCCTCGAATTCTTGTCCTGCAAATAGAAAATGCAAAATAAAATGATAAGGACATCAAAACAAAAACAGACTATCTGTTGCTAGTAAAATAAAAAGAAGAAGAAATAAGCAAAAGTTAATTTTTTTCTTGTTAAAGAACATAAACCTTGACCTTTTAATACAACTTCAAGTCTGAAAAACAAAAACATCAATAAATACATAAATAAATAGAATGTAAACAAAATTATGAACTGAAAAATGTGCTTAATTTTCCAGAGTTCCAGCTGAACTGGTAGCATTGTTAAGCAGACAAATTGGAGAGAATAAGGGCAAAACTTTGGGATTTTGTACTATAAGTTGTTAAGACTTTTTCTCTGTATTATTGTGGAGTCTTTGCCTTACAATTGAGACAACTGTTGTTGTGAAATGAATTGAATGGAATTGGAAAGACAGAATAGTATTGACAGTAGCATTACTATGTAATAAAAGGTACTAAGCCATAATAATAATAAGCCAGCTAACTTTAAATACTTTGTTAAAAATAATCCTGGTAAAAGCCAAATGCCTGAAGAAGTAAAACAAACAAAAAATCCTACCTAAGTAAATAATAAATGGGGAGATGATGGTCCCAATCCGTGCAGCCATGGAGCAAATCCCCATTGCTGTGTTTCTGATAACTGTGGGGAACAGCTCTGATGTGACAGCATACACCACACAGAATGCTGATGTGATGCCAAACTTTCCCAACATCTCAAGAAAAACAGCCACACCTGGTAAACCTATGGAAGTAAAAAACATTTAACATTACAGCACAACCTAAAAAGTCAAAAGAGATGCACATAACTAAGTGTTGTTTCTAACTTCCTCATGTAGCTAAATATACCTTACTTAATCATTCGAGCTGTGCTAGTGCTAAATATTCATGAGCAGTCGATTAATATGCACTTTTAAACAATGCAGCCATGCTAAAGAGACTGCACTTAAGGCCTTTACACACAATGCATTAGATCGGTCCAAATATTTTGCACGTTAAAATATCTGTTCTAATTCTCACCGACTGCAGAACTTCACTTGACGATTTGCCAGGATTTAGTTTAATGAACAAAAAACTTTTTGTCAGTTCCAAATAAATAGCTCTGACCAGTCAGGCCACTGCATCTGGCAACAGGTGCAATTGTAACTTAAAACGGACACTGTTACCGAGTATACAAATACTAAAAAATACCATTTTACATCAGACGAACAGCTACAGTAGACACTGCTCCGGGTCAATGGCCCTCTGAAATTATTTCTCTGCCTCCTCAGATGTGGTTCCAACTCTGTCAACAAGTGCTAAAACTGCTCAACTGCCCTATTTTGTCTCAGTGCATTTTCTGGTGAAAATGCATTTGGAAAATTTAGAACTTTGTGTTTCTTTTTGCACGCGCTCAGTCTGTAATGCCCTTTAGACCCATGTCCGATTTGGTCACAGCGGAAGCTAAAAGTATTCAACTTGGTCAAATAACACGTCACATGCATTCTGAATACATTTTTATTTTATCAAGGTAAGTAAATGGGGTTTTGTTCCTGTTATATTTTCTGAGGACGAAGTGCAAACATTTGTTCATCCACAGTGTGAACTCATTAACAAGTGACTTGCTTGTAACACTTTAATCATTACCTATTGGAATGAGGTGGACACAGAGGATCATGACACCCCCGAGAAAGAGCGTGGAAGACTGGCAGAAGCGCCTGGAGCAGTACTTAAGCAGTACCAAGGCAATTATGTAAGCTGGAACTTCTACGACAGCAGACAAGAAGCTGTTTATGTAAGGGTCACCGTTCAGGTTGGAAGTGTTGAGGACTAAAGCATAGTAGCTGATGGTGATGATGATCCTGCACAGAAATTCAAAGCAAAACTTAATTTGACATAACAAGCAATTATTTTGGTTTAAATCTTTTAATCTCCTAAATCATATGAGCAAATTCTAGATGTACCACAGAAGTGAACATATCAGTGTAATAGAGAATATATTGCAGCTTTTCACAATGACCAAAATGTTTTGCTTCTCCTCCTTCATTGTGAGCGCATCTTCAATCTGTGGCAAAAAACAGACAAAGTGGTTAAACTTTGGATCCTGGACCTGCAGACTTCTGCATATGTGCTATAAAGCCATATAATGAATTTTTATAAAGAAAAATAGGCTAACTTGAAATGCAAACCTAAGCCAAGAGACAAGCATAATCATGGTGCAAATGTCAAAGGTTTTAGTTTTATTCTAACCTAATGCACATTTCTCAAAACACACTCTGATTTAAAATCACCAACTTGCTGATGCACTTACCTCAGCTTGTGTAAAAATTGCCTGTGGCGGCTCTACTTTGTTCAGCTTTGCAGCGTGCTTCAGGATTGCTTCAGCCTCGTTTACTCTTCCTTGAGAGATCAGCCAGCGAGGAGACTCTGGGACTATCCTGAGCAGACAAACACAGTGGCAACATAATATTTTCAGAGAAACACAAACTTGATCATTAATCTGATAGTAAAGCAAGACATTGACGACATCCCTGCCAAAACATCTTGTTGAGTTAGCTGTTTGTTGGTTGAGGTTGAATAGTCGTTTTTGTTTAGGAACGATCCTAAAGTAGTGAAATGACCCAGTATCTGAATGGCAGCCATGACAAGAGCTGATTGATCTGTATAAATGTTCAGGAAAAGTGCTTCAGTGATTTCACTATTTGCCCATCTAGTGTAGAATATGCTGGACTATCCTTCACAAAAAGAAAGCAGATGATCATGTCCCACAGTTCAAGGCAGCACACCATTCATAAAAAACAAAACAAGTGATCAACATGACTGACAAGGAATTCAGATCACGTTGCAAATTTTGGGTCTGTTTACCATATAAGGCTGTAAATTTCTAATATGCTGACATATTTTGGAGTCAGAGTTTAACAAACTAACCGGAGAAACATCCAGCTGGCCTGGGCTACAGCTTGGAGGATGTTTTCAGTTGAGTTGATATTTTACTTATTGGCCTTTCAAGATGAAAATTAGCTATTAGCTAAATCTGGTAAAATGAACCTTTTCTCTTAGGGGATTAATGTTTTTGACAAGTTAAGTGGAAAAATGAAACAAAGAGTATGCAACATTTTTTCTATAAATTAGACAGTTTTAATACTGGCAATGAAAATATACACTGTTCCAAACATATGGTTTATAACAGTGAAAATGACAGTGTTACCCCCTACTGTATTTAACCTTAAACAAACAAACTATGAAGTAAAAGCTGGTGTTTTGCTATCTTGAACTATAAATTAATGTATTACCCTTCAATAAGAAATTATATCTTTTTCTTGAGTTGAAAACAACTTTCAGGACACAAGCCATAATGCAACAAATGAAAAAGTCTCACCACCACAGAGGGACGTAGATCAATCCACAGGCAGCCATTGGAATCAGCAGCAACTGCCATTCCCGGAGGAAGTAGGCTGCTCCAGGCATTGCCATGTACCCCAGTGCTGAGCCCATAAAAACTCCAAGAGAACAAAACGCCACTCTGGTTTTTGGGCTTAGAATTTCTGAACCTGTAAATGTCAAAAACAACATTTTGGAAAATTTGTAATATTGTTACAAGGAAAGTTCTGAAACTGAGCATTAGTGCAGTCTGTCTTACTGTCTTACTTATCAAATCAGATAAACCATTACGGTCTGGCATGAAGCACAATTCATATGTAGTTTTTGAGGTTGTAACAAGAGTTGTGCATAAGTGATACATAGTATGTCTATATAACAGTTAGGAATTATGTTTGCTTATTTCTTGATTTCTTTATTCTTTCATTTAGGGCTTCCTAAATTTTATTGTACATCCAAGCAATTGACTTGTACTTCATGCACAGACAAAATTACTTAATGTCTGTGCAGCATAAAAAATCTCATTCCTTATTAGGAAAACATACCTAGCACAAATGCAATGATGTAGTTGGAGAATCCCCCAGCACCCACCAAAAAGAAAATGAAGGTGAAAATCTCCCAGCTCGGGGAGAATATCTGTGCTGTGATTGATACAGTTTGAAGCAGCATCATGATAAAGAGTATTGGTCTCCTTCCGTATCTGTAAGGAAACACAGTCTAGTAGACTAGATCAACACAAATACTGTTCAAACATTGTTGTGTGGAGTACAGACCTGTCGGACACCAGACCTGAGATCAACGCTCCCAGTAGCACACCAACATAATAAATGGAGCTGGTGAGTGGAAGTTTGTATGCATTCTCACAAACCAAGTCCCACTGCAAAATCAGTACATCGTTTTCACTCACTTACAATTTGTGGTATACATCTGCAAATCTGTCAACCAATAAAGAAATGACAGGTGACTCAGATCACAATTTAAATTAGTGGTAGGTTATAAATCTAAGGTAATATGGTGATAAGTTCTGAAATCCCACTGTAGGCAACGGGGTCCTGCATGGGCTACATCTTGGAGGATGTTTTCATGATATGCTGATATTTTACTGACTGGAATTCTCAGTAACTAGTTGAAGACAAGAATAGAATAAGAACTCACAGTATCTATGACTTCTGAATATGTAAAGTAAGAGTAACTCTCCCACAGGTAGAACAACTTTTATTTTTTAATAGTTCCAGGTAATTGTTTGTGCAACAACACCAATAACTTCATTAATTTTTCATAATAACTATCAGTTAGTCTCCCCAGTACGGGGAGAATTTAATCACACGTACAATTTGTAAAACACCTACTTTTAACTCATATACACATATACTGATAGAAAGTGAGAAAAAATCAGTTTATGTTAGGATAGTTATTGTTTTAGTCTTTTTATTTGCATGATGTAGAGGAAACATTGTGGTTTGATGTTGTTTTGATGCTTGAATGCTTTGCAATCACTGGGGAAAACAAGGAACTGTCAAACTTTATAAAAAATGTAAGTCAAAATCCTCACCTGTGGCATGAGAGAGATGTTTGAATAAGATGAAAAGGACTAATAAACTAAAGAGCATTAATCTTAAATCCATTGTAACTGTAATGCAACTTTAATTGACAGTAACATTAAAAACATGATGCAGGATGCTGCTGGTTGCTGAGTAAATTCAAGTGTTTGTGTGACTTCTTTCAGTCTGCATAATTCTTGAAACAGTCATCTTTAAGCAAGATTATATCTTAACAAGCATTTGTGTTTGTTTTTTTACGGCACTAATGTACAAATAATTACTTGCTCGACTTCTAGTTGCTGCTTAATTTCCCATTAATAATAATATCACACACCATGAACCCTGTGTATAAGAGTAGAAAATTAAAGTTTGGCATTTTGACCTGTTGTTGTTGTACCTGGTGGGCTGCCATAGTTTAGCAGTTTACATGAATTAGTTTTACTTTGCATAATAGCTTAATCATGTCATGGAAAAGTCTATGTAAAACTATCTTGTCTGAAATTCTTCACATCCAGCTCCATGCCAGGCACTTCACTTAAAAGCACATCTGGTAACACTGATAAGACTTTCTAGTTACTAGATTGGCAGATCAATGCTATACCTTGTGCATGCATGTTCTAGATAAATCTATGATGCTAAATAAAATCATGACAAATTTCTCACCTCGGTAACAATAGTTGACTGGTAGATGCTTTTGCTGTGTAACCACCCATCTATACAACTCTCCCAAGGTATTTCACTAACGTTCACATCGACATTTGGGATAATATTGTTCTGAGAGTAGTTCCTGACCACATCCAAGTTAAGCCTTGAACAGGAACTCCGCTTTGCATTGCCACTAACAGTTTCCAATGGGATTGTCACGTTTTTCCACATCTCGCTGATGTTGTAGTTTTCAGGAATATAGCATTCGTGAGATGGAATAGCACCTATGAATACTATATAGCCGCCAATAAATCCATTTGGGAGAATGCTTATGGCCAGTGCTAAAAAAATCCTGAGCTGAAAGGGTCCCCAAGATCCAAGAAAAGCTGTGATGGTGTCATAGTCTCTGATTTTTACCGTATTCGTTACTTCACCAAAATCCTTCATACTTAAAAGAGTCAGTGCTGAATAGCCAGAAGATCGGATGAGCACTATTGGTCTAAGAGATTTCAGAGGTTGTGAACTGTAAAGCTGAGCTCAGGTTTTATATGCCTCACCTGATATGGGAGGTTACACAGTTACATAAAGTTTTTTTTACAACACTATTTGAGCTTTAGCACATGTTTTGTTGTGCTAAACAAGTGAATATCCTGTAGCTGAGGAGACTAGCGCATTATGACCACAGTTACACAAGATTTTGAAAAGTATTTTATTTAGATTTTAATATTTTCAATGACTTTGATGTTTTCTTCACAGTAGGTTAGGTAAATTAGACATACCAAATACTGTGCACAGAATAAAATTTCAAAACAAAAACAAGTAAAATAGAACTTTTGAAATAGAACAGATACCATGACTTAATAAATTGGATTATTTCAGAATATTTCAGAATTATTTATTTTCATTACAAAGAGAATATTGCAAAGGATTGAGGTGGGACCTTATCTTTGAATGCCCAAAAACCTGTGAACCATGTAACCAGGTTTATTGTCCACTACCTGGGCGGGTACATGCTGATGGGCCAGCATGCAAAAAGGGCTGGAAGAAAAGGTTTCATTTGGGAAACATAAAAAGTAGGCTGGATCTTAAAAGATGTTGGAAGCTTGAGATAGACAGCTGATGTGTTAATGATGCTGGGGATGTTGTAAAGAGAGCACCACAGTCTCCCCCTCCTGGACTGGAAGCAAAGACGGTTGACATCCCAATGAAGCTTCAAATGGTGAGGCGGTTAGTGAGCATACTTAACCTAAGGACCATGGGGCCTTCAGAAGGAGGGATTGAGGTAGTGATACAGCGCAGGGCAGCTTTAAGCTCCCGATTAGCCCTTTCTTTTTGATTGTTGAACTAGAATCCTGAGAACAAGCTAACTTTTGTGCCTAGTACTTCACGCAAAAACAATATATAAATTGGGAATGTCTGTCTGTCTGAGAAAATGTGTGAGGGAATGCAGTTGGAATACAGAGGTGGCTGACAGGAGTGGTTGCAAAAGAGCTGAAGGCAGGAACGAGCCTTGCTTTTGAAGCAAATTGAACACGTTGCACATACTCTCTCTGTAGAGTGGGCTACCAAAGGTTAGCTAAGAGATGGTGCCACTTTAACCGGGGCACCAAGCAAATCTGATAATGTGCACCCAAGGCATCACTTGCATGCGAACGAAGGAAGGCGTAGATACATGGGTCGGGAACAGTAAGTAAAATCACAATGCAAGCCAAGAGTGAGTATGCTGTTTATTAAGATAAGAAAATAGGGTCTTTGGAACACGATGATCTAGCAATGCATTTTTCTGAAGCATTACCTCTTGGGATGGCGTGGACACAGAGGATCAGGATGGAGGAGGAGAGCTGAAGACTCGGAGAAGGTTCTGGAGCATTACTGAAGCAGTACCAAGACACTTCTGTAAGCTGGAACCTCCCTCAGCAGATGAGAAGCAGCTTAAGTAATGGTTGACATGCTGGTTTGATGTGTTAGGGGTTGAAGTGTAGTAGTTAATGATGATGACAGCGATCCTGCTAAGACAGATACTCATAACGAATGAGTTACCCTAATTTAGTTATTTCAATTACAAAGCTTAGTTTTTTTTTTTGAGGCAATGAGTTTTACATTATTTTTTGAAGTTCTTGGAAATAATTAGATTTTACAGTGTAGAGACTTCAGAGTAAAATTGTAAGACTGGAAATGCAAAATACACAACCAAATATCAAACGAATTAGGTGCAGTTTCGAGACTTAAATAACCAAACGTTTGTACTGTATCTAGCTTATGCATATGACTAAAGTTTACATTTTCATCTCTTGGTTTTAATACTTTTCACATTATATGTGGAAACTGTACACATACCACAGAAATGTAATGTTTTTTTCTTCATAGACAACAAATCTTCAAGGTGTGGGGAGGAAAACAACAAGATGAAACTGTAGTTAAACTTTGGATCCTAGATCTGTAAATGAAACACGACTTCTGCACACATGGTACAAAGTGATATAATGAGTGACCTAACACAAACAGGCTAACCTGAAATGCAAACCTGAGCCAACAGACAACAGGAATTCGAGTCTCTTGGTGTAAGCAAGTCTTAACCAAATACTTTTCATATTCACCGGGAACAAAAATATTTATATTTAATATTTGTTTATAGAAATATTTGTTTAACCAAAAAAAAAAAAAAAAAAAAAAAAAAAAAGTCACAAAGCCCTCCTACAGCCTTTTCTAGCCTCTTCTGCTATATTACTTCCAGATGATAAAAAGGCCAAGCCAATGAAACGACATCATAATTAAATTATCTTTCATCTAGTTTTTAGAACCTTTGACCTTTTTAGCACCTTTGCAGATTGTGAAGATCACATATTCAAACAAACAACATATTTCCAAGACTCTTATTTCAGCTTGGGTCGAAATAGCCTCTGAGGGGCCTCTTACTTTATTCTTCTTAACAGCTTCTTCCAGAATGGCCTTTACGCTTCCCTGAGAGAGCAGCCAATGGGAAGACAACAATACTAACAATATAACTACAATATCTGACAATATCAATGTAACCAAACGATGACCTGGACACATCAAAGAAAAACTTAAATTGGATGTTAAAGTTTACTTTAAAATCACTTTAAAACAGTCACAAATTAAGCCATCACCATCGCTTATTAATTTCATATGATGGTGTTACCTTTATTTAGTAAATGGAAAAGGGACTGGATCTTATACAGTATTTCTGTTCTACTGGAGCATCAACGTGTTTTATACAACATGTCTCATTCATGCGTTGACACCCATTCAAACAAGCACTTTTTATTTTTTACAACCAAATGCTTTCTATTGAACATTAACATTTCAGATGCCAACTTGGGGTTCATTAACTTTCCCAAAGATGCTTTGACATCAAAACTTTGTGCTCAAACTACCAGCCTTCCAGTTACCGGATGACCAGTTCAACCTCCTGAGTTACAGCCACGACCATACACGTTGATTTTTTAAATATTATTCAACCATCTTGTTGCTGATTGACTTCAGTGTAACTGATTTGTTGCATCATCTAACCTTCTTAAGCATCAAGTCACAACCAGTTTCCCTGGAAAATATCTTGATGCTGCCTTGACAATTATAGTTTCTCTAAAGATAAGATAAGATAAGATAAGATAACCTTTATTAGTCCCACACGTGGGAAATTTGTTTTGTCACAGCAGGAAGTGGACAGTGCAAAAGTTATATAGCAAAATTAGAATACAATAAGAATAAAATACTGTACACAACTGTACACAACTGTACAGAATAGAATAAAATACTATATACAGTAGAATAAATAGAATAAAATATACAATAGGATAAAATAGAATACAAATGCTGTATACAACTGAGTAAAGGAGTGGGCCCTCTACTCCAAACGACCTGAGTCTCCGCAGCAGGTACAGCCTGCTCTGCCCTTTCCTGGGCGTCTGAGTTATGAGTCCAGTCCAGTTTGTTGTTCGGATGAACACCAAGGTACCTGTAGCTGTCCACAGCCTCAATGTCCATACCTTGGATGTTCAGTGGTTGCAGTGGAGGATGTTTGTGCCTGCGGAGGTCTACCACCAGCTTCTTGGTTTTACTGGCGTTGATCTGGAGGTAGTTCAGCTGGCACCAGTCCACAAAGTCTTGGGTCAGTCCTCTGTACTCCTTGTCGTCCCCATCAGTGATGAGGCCGACTATTGCAGAGTCATCAGAGAACTTCTGCAGGAAGCACTGGGTGGAGTTGTGGGAGAAGTCTGCAGTGTAGATGGTGAAGCGGAACAGAGCCAGAACCGTTCCCTGTGGGGCCCCCGTACTGCAGACGACCCTGTCCGACACACAGCCCTGAGTTCTCCCATACTGTGGTCTGTCGGTGAGGTAGTCCAGAATTCAGGTAGTGAGGTGATGGTCCACTCCTGAGTTCTCCAGCTTGTCCTTCAGGACCGAGGGAAGAATAGTATTGAAGGCACTGGAGAAATCAAAGAACCTGATTCTCACAGTGCTTCCAGCGGTCTCCAGGTGAGCGAGGGAACGATGTAAAATGGTAAATGGCCTGTATTTGTACAGCGCTTTACTAGTCCCTAAGGACCCCAAAGCGCTTTACACATCCAGTCATCCACCCATTCACACACACATTCACACACTGGTGATGGCAAGCTACACTGTAGCCACAGCCACCCTGGGGCGCATTGACAGAGGCGAGGCTGCCGGACACTGGAGCCACCGGGCCCTCTGTAGGAGGTGAATGACGGCATCATCCGCTCCAATGCCAGGCTGGTAGGCAAACTGAAGTGGGTCCAGTGATGAGCTCACCAGGTGCTGAAGCTGAGCCAGGACCAGCCGCTCCACGGTCTTCATCAGGTGGGATGTCAGAGCCACCGGCCCATAGCTGTTGAGGTCCTTGACGCGTGAAGTCTTTGGCACTGGTACAACACAGGAGGTTTTCCTATCACATGTCCGGCATGACCTGCCCGAAACCGGAAGTGACGTTATTTTGCGGAAATGTAGTTTTTTACCATCGTGGCCTTATGAGCCTATACTTGTGTTTTTAAAAGTTATGTTTGACTTTATGACTTTCTGTGTCGTTTCTGGGATGCTTAGGACTCATAGTGCACTGCTGGAAATATTTTATTTTGATGCATATGCTGTTATTTTGCAAATTTGCACTATAATATATTTTTTTGTTTTTCCTGCAGTATATGAAAATTGGTGTATCTCAAAAATAAAACTATGAAGACACTTAAAATAAATTTCCTTTGGTGGGAAACTAGTTTGTGCAACTTTTTTGTATTTACAGTTTTGAGGGATAAGCCTCTTACATTTCTCTAACTAGAAATATATGTTAAAAAATCAAAAACGATTTAAAACTTTTTTTTGCAAAACTTTTTTTGCAATTTACGTAATTACTATGCACTTAATGCAGACATATTATTAAAATGTGGGCTATAATGGTTGTATTGATGTATAGCAACTTGAAGTGCTCCAAAAAATGGCTCCACAGCATGTAAAAATATACTATAAGCTCTGGCGGACTTGGTTCTATGGTAGGTCTTAAAGGGTTAAGTTAGAATTTCTAGTTATTAGATCAGTAATGTACTTTGTGCAATCATTCAATTACATAAAATAAAAGGTGCCAAAAAAATCTGTTCAGGAGGATACTGATGGCCAGTTGCGAAGGTGTTATGATTTTTATGCTGTCCATTTTGTGACTAAATTTCTTAACATTTAAAGCAAAACGTTTTCTTAGTACTTAGAGCTCAGAATTTATATATAGCTCATTTAATCTAGGAGGTCAGATAGTTATGTAAAGTGTCATTTTTTAGGTCTCTTCTATTTGTGTTTCATACAGGTTTTTAATACATTTTACATAATGACAGCTGAGACATTTCCAAAGCTAAAGCTAAAGCTAAAGCTAGAGCTTCAAAAGCTTAATGTGGGACAGCAACTCAAGAGGAATTTATCTTGATACAGTTATGACAGAATTCACTAAATAGGCTTGGAGCATATGACAGCTTAGAGAGACACCATTGTTAACAGCACTGCTTGGTTCCATCTCCCGTTAACCTCTGATTTCTTCGCTGCATTTTATAGCAATTCATAATCACAGTATTGTAGAACAAGTGGTATGTATCAATATGTGGTTTATATTTCTCATTTCAAAACAGCTTGAAGTGGCCCAACAAATTAATAGAGAGCATATATTTAAAAAAGACATAAAAATAAACAAACAACATTTAACAACAAATATTCAATGACAATTTATTTGAAAAAACAGTAAAACAAACATGTAATCTATTAACATCTTGTGCATTGATTCAGTCAAAGATTTGTAGCACTTAAATGGTTTCAAGTCTCCCCATTTCAATATTGGGGGTTGGGGTATCCCAGAACTCCTTGCTCTGTCTTCTCTTAAACAAACAAGATATTACAAGTTAATTAGTAAGCTTCAGATATGCTGGCAGGTGAAGTTTGCTACCTTTGGACATAATCAAGCAAACTGCTAGCCATTTCCAGATTTTATGTTAACTAAGCTTAAGACCTGCTGACTGTACCCTTTTCTTTATTAGTATGGTAGCATGATGCTTTTTATTACAGTAAATCAAACTTTTCACTGGCAGTAAAAACAATAAAATAGACAATGATGTTAAATGTGGTATTAGCTGTTAAAACACAAAACCAGAACTGTGCGCTAATAGGGTTCAAATGTTAATTTTTTACTTGAATTTTGTGACCATTCAATTCCGTAAAAAATGAATAATGTTTTTATTTTCAATATGTCTAAATACTTATAGGAATTCTTGAATTCACAATCTTAGCATGCTTGTGGGATTTTATTTTGGGATTTCAGATGGTCACTTTCACGCAAAAGACGCTTAACATCAAATAAACTAAAGAGAAAGAGCTTGCCCATCAGAATGGGCCTCACATGGTATGGGTGGGTTAACTATTGCTGCATTTGTTATGCATTTCTTCTTCTTTTGGTCCACTGCAAAGCCTGAAATTACAAAAAAAGTGAAAAAAAGAGAAAAATGTTATTTTCTATTTCTTCACATTTGAAGGTATGTAGCATAAAAAAATATATTGCCCTTTTACAACATGCACATCACCTTATCAGGAAGTCAATCAATCTAAGTGTTCTCAGAAATTATGCATTGACAAATACTAAAATCAAGTTCTGATGTGTTCTACAGCCCACATGTGAGACATTTAGCACTTTGATCATATCTACATGTGATGCGTGAACTGCCCTCACCCCTGACATTTTTGCATCTGCTCCACGGTTTCCGGAAGATCTTTATGAAGGGTCTCCGGAAGGAAGAGGTTAACCACAGAGGAAGCAATTGTGAGACTTCCCATTAAAATATAAGGCAGAACTTTATTATACGTACCTAGAAATAATAAAGGAACAAAAGTCAACTTTAGAAAATGGCATACTTTTAGATACCTAAATGTATAACCTCATGAAATGTTAAGCATCTACAAATCTATGTTTACTTCAAGTTTACATGAGATGCTGCAAGACATACTTTTACCTGACTATTTAATATTTTTACATACCACTGCTGTTTTTCTGTGCTGGTTTTTTAGGTACCTACGCTATATCATTGTATGACTAAGCCAATGCAGTGTCTGTGTGAGATATCTAACATCTGTGTACCTAAAAAAATGACATAAGGTGCTGTGATACTGCCAACACGTGCAGCTGAGGAGCACATCCCCATGCCAATATTCCTGAGTACTGTGGGGTAAATCTCAGCAGTGTAGATGTACACGATGCTGAAGGCCATAGTGAAGCCAAACTTTCCAGTCATTTCTAATGCCAGAGCAACATTGTGAAGGGCTGAGGAGAGAAGAAATAGAGAGAGACTTAATTGTTTTTTGGTTTCATGATATTAGAGCTTTACTTTGTAAGAAGGGAAACCTTACTGTCAGGGATGAACTGGATGAGCAGAAGAACTCCTCCTCCAATGATAAGGAACAATGAAAGGAGCACTCTTCTGGGACATGTTTTTAGCAGCCACGTAGAGACTATGTAAGCGGGGACTTCGGTTGTAGCAGACAAAAAACAGTTCACAAATGGGTTGCCACTGAGGTTGGAGGTGTTCAGTGATAAACCAAAATACCCAATGTTTATTGCCATCCTGAAAATACAAAAAGAAAAGTACAGTGTCATTATTTACCAATATTTGTGTTATTATATAAAGGTCAAGTCAGCCATCTGTTCACACTGACTATTTTTGCTGAATTACAAAAACCTAAAATGTCAGAAAAAGGTGAAAGCAACCATAAAACGTACCATAAAAGGAGACACATCAGTGTGATACATCTCAGATTCTTGGATTTCAGAATATCAAGCATGGTATATGTCTTGAAAAGAGGCAATTCCTGGGTGTTAAATGGAGACAGAATATAATTTATGTGATTTGAACTTCTACTTTTGTACATAGACTATTGTCAGTATATCATAAGCAGATTATATGTGGGCTTTGTCCAAGGAAAAAGCATTATGTGGATATGAATGGGTGAGATTGTACCGTATTTTAATCTTATAGTAATCTGAGGAATGATTCTTAATTCCAAACACTAGCACTAGATTTCTATTCAAGAAAGCAACTTATAATAAAACATTATGGGGCAAAAAAATGTAAATGACTAAAATATTCAATGTGGCCTCTAGAGTCACATTTTTACATTTAGTCTGTGAATATTAAAACTACCAGCGTACACCTGTCAGCCACAACATTGAAACCACCTATGTAGCATTGTGCAGGTGCCCCTCATGCCAATAAAACAGCTCTGACCCTTGAAGGCCTGAATGTGATGTCTGGCACTGGGACATTAGCGGTGGATCCTTTGGGTTCCAGGGTTGGACATCTGTAGATCTGGCTTGTTCCGCTGCATCCCACATATCTGATCGGACTCAGATCTGGGTCAACACTTTGGGCTCTTTGTGGTACCCCCCTAAGCAGGTTTGGCAGTGTGGCATGGTGCACTGTCCTGCAGAGGGAGGCCGGTGCCGTCAGAGAGTGTTGCTACGATGTGGGGAGTGGGTCTGCAACAGCATTTAGGTGGGTGATACATGTTAAAGTAACATGCACAAGAATGCCAAGACCCAAGGTTTTTCCGGCAAAATAATGCATTGGAATGAGAAGACAAATGCTATTTGTTTCATCTGTCAGTGGTTTTAATGTTGTGGCTCATTCTGTGTGTCAAATTTCCAGAAATGTAACCCTAAATTTGTTTTTCCATTTTTAGAAAATACTAGATATGGACCTGAATGTTAGACAAATGCATATATTAATACTAATATTAATAACAATGAATGAACCTCACCTCAGATTCTTTAAAGATTACAGGTGGTGCCTGAACTTTATTTTTACTTGCAGCTTCTCTGACAATGGCCTCGGCCTCTTTGACTCTCCCCTGAGTCATCAGCCATCGAGGAGACTCTGGGATAAACCTGCCCAACCAACATAGTTTTAGAGTCTATTTTCTTCACAGTTATTGACAGTGTAATTGACTTTGCATTTATGCATGAATATTGGAATAAAAATCACTGGATATCATAAAAAACATACCACCACAGAGGAAAGTTTATCAGAGAGGTTGTTGACAGAACTGCAACCAGAGTCCTCCATTCTCTGATGCCGTATGCAATCCAAGGAAGTGTCATGTACCCAATGCAGTAGAAAAGGAAGGCTCCGAGAGTTGTGAACAGCACACGCATAGTTTTACTCAAAACCTCAGTTCCTATCCAAGATGAAATCATAAATCGTTAGTGACAAGCTTGTTACTGAAGGCAGACAGAGGAATCATACCAAACACATGTTTAAATTATATTTCAAACCTAGAACAAATGCAGAAATGTAGAGGGATATCTGAGAGGCTCCAACCCAGAGGTACATGATGCAGAACATCCTCCACGAATGAGAAAAGGACTGAAGCAGGACGGAGAGACACTGGACCCCAAGAGACATAAAAACAACCTTCTTCCTTCCAAACCTGATTAGAAAGGAATCGTATATATCGCAGATATTTATTCACAGATACAGAGCATTTATAAATGCATGTGGTTTGTTTTCTTTTGGTGAGGAAATGCAATCAAATAGCTACAGTTAAGGTTTAAAAAAACAAACAAACATCACAGCTAAATGAACAAACCCTCTTTGGAAATGAACCGAAATTGGAAACATTAGAAACTGAATAAGGAAATAAAAATTTATGTTAAATACAAAACTATATTAGCCCGTGTGTTAGCACCATCCCTCTTATAACAGCAGATGGGGCTGCTGTCATTAATTCCACTATATAGTGTGGCTATAGGTTTTTTTTTTAACTATTCCGAAATCAGTGTCATTTGCCAGCTATTTATTTTTCAGACACTACTGTAATCAGCACTGTATGAACAGACTTGATTTAGAGAAACTAACAGACTTGTAGTATATAGTAAATGACAGAAAATGTCTTATAATTAAGTCAATGTAGGTATAATTATACAGGGTGGATTCAGGGTAAGTAGAAAAAGGATAATTAGGAGTAAAGTACCTGTCTGAAAGCTGTCCTGAGACTAGGGACCCAATGAGATATCCCACAAATAGACTCGAGGATGCAAATGGAACTTTCCATTGGTTGTCACAAACAAGGTCCCACTGTAAAAGATGCGAATTACATAATAAAAAGACAGCTTAAAGCTTTCAAAACTGGAATTTCATGTTAGTAATCATAATAATATAATACTGACCTCAGTGACTATAGTGGATTGGTAGATTTCTTTGCTGTAATTCCATCCATCTAAACATCCCTCCTGCTCCAGGGTTGTCAGGTTAACTTCTCTTCCAGGAATATATCCTTGTGCAGAAAGATTTCTAACCACGTCTATCTTATATCTGCTGCACTGGCTCTGAACTTCCTCACCATCCACTATCGTAAAGGGAATGATGGCATCTCTCCACTCCTCGGTCAGGTTGACATCTGGAATCAAACAGTGGTGTTTCGGAGCTGCTCCAACAAAGACAATGTAAAGCCCGTTGAATCCGGTTGACACAAAAACAACATTTAGGAGAAAGAATGTGGTCCAGAAGTAAGGACCGCTCTGTCCAAGAAATGCTGTATCGTCATCATAATCTCCCATTCTTTATATATAAGTATATTACAAAAAATACCTCCCTGCTCTGAAGGGAAAAAGGCAAAGTCTTGTAAAATTCTTCAGAGCTGGCTTTCTTCTTAAACTCTTCAGCTTAGTGTCAGAGTGTTAGAGCTGAGCTCTTTGTCAGGCAGAGTGAGCCGGTCTCTTGGTGGGACGGAGTTAAACTTTAAATTTAAGTGCTGAGTTTTAAACCTCCTTTCTAAAGGATAAATTTTCATCGCAATGTGAAACTTCTTGTTGATCCTCTATTCTTATAAGCAGTCAAGGCAGAAAATGAATCGAATATTAAAGAATGACAGACAGCTCATGCGGTAATTTGATTGGATTTGATTTACTGTAAGTAAGAATAACCAGAAGCTTCATAGTTACCCAGCCCCCTCACCCAGCCCCCTCACTACTGTGGAAATTTCCTCTAAACAACATTCCACTCTATTAAATACTCCCAAGAAGTCCACGTGCCTGTACTCTAAATGTTGCTAAGAAGAATTAGGTCTCTCACTGGACTATTTTAAGAAACTCTGTTAAGGCAGACATGACTTCATGTAGATTAAAGATTTTTTGTGTGCACCTATTGATCATGCTTTTGTAAATTTACTACAGATTTTTATATTTAGCCACTTTTACATCATGTACATGGTTTGGAGACTGATTGGGGTCCTGTATTGCAGCTTAAGTTCAATTGCATTTTTAATAAGACATAAAATATATAAATAAATAAATAAATAAATAAATAAATAAATTCCTCTTTATAAATAAATAAAGAGGAATGATTAAAGTAAAAAAATTACAAAACCTACAGGCAAAATCTTTATACTCTAAGAACAAAAACCCAGATCGTGCAGAGAGTGCTTTTTCTTTTTAAACAATTTTTAGTGATTAATTTTGTATGTTTTTAGCTCATCTAAGAATTGCACCACCTGCATTATCGTAATTAATTTTAGAGCTAAAGCTGCTGATATCCATCTAATGTACACTCACTACTGACAAACCGCTGATGATCAAACTCTAAGTGTTTTCTTTTACTGTGAACATGGCATGGTTGGTGGTGCCAAAGAGGCTGATCTGAGTATTTCAGAAACCGTTGATCTATTGGGATTTTCCCATGCAAACATCTCCAGGGTTTACAGAGAATTGCTGTCTTTATGACGATAATGTATCCATCATCTGGTGGCTGCTTCCAGCAGGATAACACGCTCAAAGCTCAAATCATTTCAAACTGGCTTCACCGTACTCAAGTGGCCTCCAGTGTCACCAGATCACAATCCAATAGAGCACCTTTGAGATGTTGTTGAATAGGACGTGTATTATGGTTGTGCAGCCAACGATTCTGCAGCCAAGGCATGACAGCATTTTAATATGCAACAAAAACTCTGAGAAATGTTTTCAGCATGTTGTTGAGTCAATGCATTCAGAAATTAGGTCAGTAAACCTATCTTTGTTCATAGGCCACACACAACCCAGTTTGATCCTTAACGGGTCAGACTGTTAAAACTGCTGTATGAATACAAGTCGGCACCTCGTCTCAAACTTGCGAATACCCTATGTCACGAAAAATTCAAGTTACGAAGGCGCTGAACGGCAATATCCTTGCCGTGGCACAGAACCAACATCCTTATTATTTTTCAGCAGCGAGTCTGAATATTAACAATGATATAGACTTTGAGTTTGGATGAAAATATAGCCAATATAATATGTGCATCCATCAGACAGCTTGCCAGTCTTAATAGGACTGCACGATCCTATTGGACAAATCATTACTGACAGTGAAGTTCTTTGAAAAACACTTTGTTTAGTCCCCCAGTGGGTTGAACTGGATCTTTTGATTGGCTGTCTCTGAACCAAATGCTGTATATTTGACATGCATAGAAACCAAACTAAGATGTGAAACAATATATTGTGAAGACAGTAAATAAAGTACAAGAAAATAATAATGAATATTCCAGCTGGGCCAGTCTTCAATTTCTTAACCACTTACTCAATTCAGGCCACATAAGAAAGGTTGTTTGGTCTTTATTCATTATACAGTGGAACCCCGACTTAAAAAATTAATTCGTTCCCGAGGGTCTTTCGTAAGTCGAAAATTTTCGTAAGTCGAAGCACCCATCGCGCCTTTTCAGTAAGGCGATGCTGAACGATAGGCTATAGGCTAATTGCTAACTAGAACAACAATACGTCGTTCAAGTGGAACAGCGAAGCGCAATTACGAAAGGCAAGGGGTTGTCACATGATTCGGAAGGCATTGTGGGGATTGTAGGCTTAGCCAATCAGAGCCAGCAGATTTTATTACACGGGCAGAAATATTGCCGTTCAGCGCCTTCCTAACTTGAATTTTTCGTGACATGGGGTATTCGTAAGTCGGGGTTCCACTGGATACATAAA